>NC_060250.1:10422353-10727749 GCF_921293095.1 Ischnura elegans | reverse complement strand
GTCCCCTTGACGACCGTAATTGTTTACGTAATTTGTCATCTCTTCTACCGATGCACTTTGCAATGCCAGCGATGCTTTAAATTATCCACCTGAGTTTTTGAATTTATTGCATTTTTAGGCATACCATCGCACCGTTTCCAGGTCACAACTGAAGGTTGGATCTCCAGTTATTTCGCTTCATAATTTTAACTCACCACGGCTAAGCAATGGCACGCGAATAGTCATTAAAACATCGATGAAAAACGTTGTCGTAGCAGTCCTAAGAAGGTGTATTTCAACCACGCATCGCTATGATTGAATTAGATAAATTATTAATTGAATTCAAACGGGTTCAATTTCCAACTATAATGGCATTCACAATGACAGCCAATAAACCTCAGGTCCAAATGATGTCTGTTTGTGGTTAAGAATTGGGTACACCATTTTTCTCATGCGGAAAATCATACGCGCCATACTCTCTCGTGGGTAAACCATCCAGTTTGTTTTGCTGGCTGCAGATGGACTCACTAAAAATATACGTTAACTACATTGCACTAAGAGACTGATAATACTTTTTTTTTTGATCGTCGTAATTTGTTAAAGACTTGTAATTTGAAATATATTGAATGAGATTTTAAAAGTGCCATTAATTAAAAAAAAATGAATTTTTGATTTTAGTTATTTTTAAAGGTTTTCATCGTTAACAGCGTCTTTCCTCTATGAGTCATACACCACATCCCCACACGCTTACAACAAGTCAGTTATGTTTTATTTGACTAACAAAAACATTAACTCGAAATAATTGATATGGCAAAACAACGTTTGCTGGGTCAACTATCACGTTACATGTGGTCATTATTATTTGCCGGAATCCTAATCATTAAAAATATAGCAGGATAATAAAAAATAATGAAAGAGTAAAAAATAAAATTATCAAATTTCAGAAAGTGGTAAATGTTGATAAATATATTTATAGCTTGAAATTTTCAAGATGTGAAATTTTTCTGCCAATATGAGGAACCATCCCCATCGGAAAAAAAGGGGGAAGTTTTATTTTCAACCTCCGATCGCTCGGCAAAAACACCATAAAGGCGACAGGAAAGTACTGCGCGGATAGAGTAATTATGCGTCCTGCGCACCACACGCTCAAGTCATTTCCGAACGTGAGTTGTTAGTTAGCAATCTCATTAACGACACTGCCTTTACTAATTCTCCCGCCAAGTGTGCACTGCGGGGCTAATGCCAGAAACATCGCCGAATGACTTCAGTAGGTATTCACTTTTCTTGGCCTTCATGCCGACGAAAGAGAATTTCGACGTCAATGCAGCTCCTCAGTGTGAAACATTACGTCCATTCCCAATCAAAACAAAAGAAGAGACATACTGAATTCTTGAAGTGTTCTGATCCATAACAACGCCCGTCATCTCTGCGCTGATGCAGCCCAACTACTCCTTGAGCAATTTTGATGGGACATTTTCTGTCACCCGCCGTACAATGCCAACATAGGGCCGTGAAATATCCTTCTTTACGCTGAAATAAAGATGTGGCTGGGAAGGAAGCGCTTTCAAACTGCCTTTGAGCTTCAAGGCAAAGGCAATATTCGTAGTAAGTCATTGGCGGCAACATCCTATGAAGGAGGTATAGTAAATCTTGCCCACAGGCACGACCAATTCCTCAATCGCCGAGGCGATTACGTCGGAAGGATACCACAAGTGTGCTCAATAATTACTTATGAAATAATTTCAATCGGCCTTTTATGGCAAAACTAGTACGTTATATTATTATATTATTAGTATTCATCATCATCATGGCCCATTGGAGCTTGAAAAATTAACTGCCCTCGTATATCTACCGATTCGGTCGATAGATTTTCTTCCTCATAGGAAAATCTACTAGAATTCGTAGAAAATTAATTGCGTATGCTTGGTTTCGCTATTTAGTGGGCCCTTTTCGCTCTGTAGCGTTAAGGTGTTTTTCCCCGTCCCTCCCTTCCGCTCCTATCCTTTCCCAGAGGCGTCGGCGGGCTCCAATCGCGACGGCGCCTCTATCCTTTTTCCTTCCTCTCCAGCCCCTCCCCGGGTGATCGGGCGTATAAGCCACGGGCTTGGTTTTCCCGGCCCCGGTGTGTTGTATCCTTAAGAGGGTTCGCCTTGAACCCTCATGATTCTTGCCCTCGTATGTGCAACCAACGGTTGTATTATTTTTAATTGGCTCAGGGATTATATTTTGAATATTTTCTGTTATGCAGTCGGAAGAGAAACACTTATTTAGAAATTTTCCTCAGAATAAGGAAACCACGTTTAAATGGATAACCGTAGTTTTGAGGGCATTTTTCAGTACACTATGAAGTACACTATGAAGAAATGAAAAAAGAAGTGTTTTTATCATCACTCTGATATTGTATTTTGAACAAAAAGTTATTTTTTTGATGGTTTTCTTCCTGTCTATGGCCACTGGTGAGCATTACAAACGTGTGAGAATATCATTAAAGAGCTGTCATGCTTTTACGAAGATTTCAGTTAATATTACAGGTCTCAATGCGTAATCGCAAGAACGCAAATATGGAGTTAAATAGCAATTTTTCATTCGAATACAGGAACCCCATTTTAAAGATGTACAACTCTCTTCCAAAACATGATCTAGCCCAACATCAGACTCCACATAGCTAAATTCGTCATTCGATTGGTTTTTTTACATCTGACAGATCTTGCTCCAGCAAATTCGTGATAGAATTGAGCCAATAGAGCCATTTTTAACAAAAAAAAAAGAAAAATAAATGAAATAAGAAAAATCGCAATACCGTCTAGCATAGGTCTCATAGACCTGAGGTAGTAGGTTTTTACTGGTCCGTTACAAAACGCACGTACGCCCAGCCTAGCCTAGCGCTACTCTGAGGAGAAGGTACAGGCACGACCAAGGCAATTAAATATTGGGGCGCCGAAATATTTACGATTGTTTAATTGTTGAGATCTGTAAGACCCATACTAGGTTGTTAAGGGTTAAAATGTTTATATATATTAAATTTTTTTATACTTGTCTTCTTATTCAGTCAATTACGGGATGAATCGATGTTTTCAGACGGCAGGCAATCGATACACTCTTCTCTTTCGCTTCGATTTTGCGTGGATGATAAGTCTAGGTTGCTGGGATTGGGGGCCTTTATGCGGAGGGACCGAGGAGGAGACCGGCAGGGGAAGCCCAGGAGCGTTCAGGGCCGGCAGGAATGACGAAGGCGCTGGGATACGCAGGGATCGGGTGAAGGGTGTAGGGAGAGAAGGGGTAGGTAAGGCTGGGGGAGTTTATACGGGAACGGAAGGAGCGGGCTTTGATGCAGGGGACGAAATTTAGTGTGGGGGGGTGTAGGGTATTCGGGGTTCGCGAGCATTCCCTCGGGAGAAATGTATGAGCGAGAAAAAAAACAGTAAAAGTTGAAACTTTTCTCTCAATCCAATGATTTGGTTGGGTTTTCGATCGCATGATATTTTTTTTAGCCATTTGCTTTAATCTCCGGCAACGAGGATATATTTTTCTTCATACCTTCCATTCGTTTTTGTCCCGTATCTTCTCTCCCCACGTTCTTTTTCTTCCTATTCACCCCATATTCTCGTCCTCGTACCCGGCTTATTCCAGATCACCAACAGGCGAGGGTTTAATTTTCCTTTTCTTTTTATCCTCCACTATAAAAGTTTCCATATCTCTCTCACTGCCCTACCTCCTCCATATTTACGTTTTTAAATGGGAGTCATTAATATCCCGCGTCGGTTTTTAATCTCTTAACGCTTTTCGTCTATCGATTAGAATATTTAAGCTAGGGCTTCAGTTCCAACACGATTCCTCTCTCTCCATGTATATTTTTCATCCTCCCAGATTTTCAAATGGAAAAGGTTTGTGTTCGCGCGAGTGTGTGTTGGCTGTCAGATTGAAAATCTCTCAATTCGTCTTCGCGAATTTATATATACTTTTCGTGATTCTTTTTTTTCGCCTCGGTCCATTTCATTTCCGATTTGAATCCTTGAAAGGCATGGAGCACTGGGCAAAGTGGTGTGCGAGGTGGCAAATTTAACGGAGTCGTCTCGCGTCGAATTCAGCTTCAATTTTGGAGATAGAGGTACCTACTCTCGTGATAGATGCGAGCAGGCATTAAAATCAGCATGCATTGGGAGAATGATATGTCGTAAATATCTGATTTCATACTTATAGGTAAATTAATCAGTGATGAGACTATTGATGTGACTTTTATTGTGATTTATAATCATTTTAGTCAGAGTGACTGCCTGAGTGTTGTAAAAACCAACTAAAGAATGAAAGTATAAATTTTCCAAAAGTTTCATATCTCATTTTTTTCTCACACCTAAGTGGTAATTTAATCTCGTGAAACTACGCTTTGACCTACATTTATTCTCATGTAATATATTCAATTGCTTTAAAATATTTAATGCACTTAATAATGCTCATGTTGCTTAAAATACTAAAATAATAGTATATGTTTTAAGTTCATATTTTTCTGCTCTCCCTATTTAAATTTCGTAAATGCTTAGAGGATTGAGCGTCATTTTGAGGAGTACATTAGACAATCTTTATTTAGTATTTCAGCAAGTAGCAGTTAGAGTTTACGAGATATTATTGATTATTAAGGGTGATTCTTTGTCTAGGGCTAAAAGCTTGTGCCATTTTTGACCGATTTTTAGCTGACCTTTTCATGAAATCTGATTTAAAATACTTTATAAATTACTCGTTTAACCCTGGGTAACAACCTAACTGTCTAAATGGTGTACATTCATTAGTATCAATAGTTTAGCTCGAATCTACCCAGAAAAAGAAAATAATACGATCGAGGAAAATGTACGGTTTTAATAATTTAAATGCTACATACTTTGCTACCATGAGTAAAAATTCAAATACCTTTAGATATATATATATATACCTTACCCCAAGGCTATTGGTGCATTCTGTACTATCTTCGTGCCATATGTTTTGCGTATTGAAAAAAGTTGACCCCAAATCGTGGATTCTTTTCGAAACTGGTAAATTTCATCCCGGCTATACTTTCATCCACTCCAAATTGTATGCATAGAGGTAAATTGCTTTTGGAAGGCATCGATGTGCAATGGGAAAATTCCTAGGAACATGTACGAACTCCTTCGCTGAAATTGAAGGAAGGATTGTTGCTCTTCAAATTCAGCAGGTATGTATTCAATTTCCGGTAAACCCAGGTGAAATCTATTTACCTTGGATACGAAAGCACCACATTATTGAAAAAATTTTTTAAATAATTTTGTTATTACAAAATCAATCGTTCAAGGAATTGTGCCAGGAAGAATCTCAGAATTATTCTTTTCCTTGAGATTCATTATATTGTTTTTTGGGGAAAATTTCTATTAACGAAATAAAAAGAGTGATTTTTAATTTTGCGAGCTTAATTTATATATAACAACATGATTGGTGGGCATATAATCAAATCCTTGATGAGGAACCTACTGTTTTGGAATGAGTCACTTTATTACATCGACAACATGCTCCAATTTTCTGCGCATATTATCTGAGGAAACTTCAAAATATACCGTGTTGATCGTTCGGCGTTTATTTTGTTCTACAAAACGGATCTTAACTTGGTTCCTTTTTTGCTACAGGCAATTGATCGTTTTGATATTTCAACCATGGAAAATGATTGGTGTTTTTAACTATTTGCTAACAGAACATATCCTTTGCATCTAGGTTCATTGGATTCTTACTTTAAGAATTCATATTTATATATTATGCAATTTTCTGGCAATGAATTACTTGCTGTTTCTCTTCACCACTAACTGTGTTTTCGGGCTTCAAAAGCGTTTTCATCAGGGTGAGTGAGTGGCCATCAGTAATTGATAAGTTTTAATATTAAATAATTCCTGTTTGGTCGACCTCAACTTCATTTTTCTCACGTATCTTGCATATGCATAAGAATGGATTCAATTGACAACTCTTTTTTAATTTACTAGAGAATGAATCAAATTTCTAAATATTTTACTTCTTCAGTAAAATGTGGTTCACAGTTTTAAAATTTACTTCGGTACTCCTTGAATAGTCCACTTCGTTTTTTTGTTTTATTATTCTCAAAAAGGTTTTGCCAATTTAGGAGCGTGAACCTTGTATACTAATTTTTTTACCTTCATTCTACAATACTTCTAATTTTTGGTAAATTCTTTTCATGTTTATCAGCAAGCCTATATCAGCCAACGCTACGCTAATGTTCCTTCTGAGCTTCCTCATGGGAAAGGGACTCCAGCGATGATAAGAGAATAAGTCTAGCGAACCGTCGGCCGATGTAAACCATTTCACCTGATATAAAATCCGAGAAGGATCCTCGCATGCTATCCACCGGGAAAGTATGGAATCTCTCATATATTAAATTCACTAGGAATCTTTCGGGGTAGAAGGTGTTCGTAGAGCCAATATTACCCTGGAGTGGAATTTAAAAGGCTGAAAACACGAAATGCAGTGTAGAAAATGATGAAAATTAAATTGCGGAAAAACTCTATTGCTTCCATGGCAGCGTATTTGAGCGCCAGAGAAATATTCGGCCATCAAATGAAGTAGGAAACAGAAACTTGTGAAATTTTGAACTAAGAAAGTCGGAAGTTCCTCGAAGGTGAATATGAGCCCTTAGCGCTTACTTCCAATTTAAGCTGGCGTGCGAACGACGCGCATCTTTCAGTGCACCGAGTAGAAGTTCAGATAACATTACGAGCAGCCGGGAGAATCGGCGTCAAAACTGCTACCTTATTGTATGCATTTTTGTTCGCTGGTAAAGTAATCCCCGGCTCCAATTCCGTAAAATCATCGACTGAAAGGGTGTTTTTATTCATTCGACTTTTAAGTGCAGGAGAACTTGTGGCGGAGGGAGAATGAAAATGAAACAAATCTTGGAAATCACCTCCAACCAATTATATGCCGACCAATAATTTTCCATCGCTATTGTGTAGTTAAAATTATCACCCTCCAGTGATGGCCTTTTTACACGGTATTTGGCAACTCCCGGCCTTTGCAGGCATGACCTCATTCCAGCTTTCTGTTTCTTAAATACCCCTCAAATAAAACTATTATGGAAAGATTTTTATATAGCTTTACCCCTAAAATAAAGCTTTCTGTAAACGTTTCATTTTGGGGGATCTTCGTTTAATTTGCAAAAATAGCCAATATTTCATCATTTCTGCCGGAGACCTCGTCAGCACTAATGATCTCGCCTATACATCCGATTAAGGGAGCAGATTTAGATCATTCCCGATGGTATTTCTTCTTCTGAAAATTGCTGGAAGTCATTTGTCATTTGTTAGTTATCCCTGTTAAAGTTTTTTCGATACTCTATCTCCATAGTCACTTTAAAAATTCCTGTCCTGCTATACTCTTCTCTTTTGAGAGCATTGGCGTTCTAAGGTTCTACCTCTCTACGCGTGTGTCCTTCGTCAGTGAACTCTGCTACAGCCGATTTCTCTGCATAACCCAGTCAGACGACGTCGCTGTATTCTCTCATTCATGATATAGTTGCTCTCCTAATTCCTCGTTTAACGTTTATTTCACCCACATCAATCTTTTAAAGGTTGTGAATTTACCGTGGATGGACGAAATGTGTTTGCAAGAAATAGAACAATTAAAATAATTATTGCTAATATGTGTAGCCTTGTGGCCATTTAATTTTATCTTTAGCGTCCACAGTAAATACCAAGTGTGATTTCCTAATTATTTCAGGTTTTCTGGCTTAAAATATTATGGCCCGTAAGGTAAATTCTTTGATTATGGAAAGGAAGGCTTTGCAAGATCTACATAATACCCTGCAAGCCGCCTAAAAGGCGTGTGGCAGGGGGTGTTAGGACACCAGCCGTTTACAGCTATATAAAAAAAAAAAGTGCTCTAACGAGGTTGGGACAAGCGTTTATTAAAGTTCTTTATTGTTCGGTGGAAAAACGAATTCACATATCTATCCGTTCGGCAAAAAATCTCTCTTAATTTATCGCTTCTGTCGGACCTGGAAATATAGTGTGGCTCTAAGATTATGTTCTCTGTGTCGCTCTTAAAGATATCCATTCTTAATTGTTCAAGCAATCTAAGCCTAGCGCGCAGCCTCCGAGTCTCCAACGGCTCCCAGCCTAATTCGCTTAACATCTGGGTAACACTGTCTGTACGCCCGTAGCGGTTTTTGACGAAACGCGCAGCCTTCCTTTGTATCTTATTCAGTTCGCGGATTAAGTCTTTCTGCACTGGATCCCATACACTCGCTGCATATTCAAGGTGCGGTCGGACGAGAGCGAAATAGCACCTTTCTTTTACTTTCTCATCCGAAAATCTTCCCACAATACGCTTGACGAATCCTAATTTCTTCAGGGCTATGCCGCAAGTATTCTTTATATGTTCCCCACGTGAGGTTCGAGGTTATCGTAACTCCCAGGTACTTCACTTCGTCTGTTGCCTTTATGTTAATGCCATCCACTGCATAAACATTGTTAGTGTTGGATGAATTCCGCAAGAAATGTACCGCCATGCATTTGCTCAGATTGAGTTCGAGTCCCCACTCTTGACTCCACAAATGAACGTTGTTGAAGTCCGATGATAGAATTTCAGAGTCAGAGTGATCACTAATTTCGCGATAGATGACAGCGTCGTCAGCAAATAAACGTATTTTACTGCTAATGCGGGAGCAGAGATCATTACTATATATAATGAACAACAGGGGGCCGATTACGCTTCCTTGTGGAACACCTGATGTAACTTTTACAACATCAGAGCTAATTCCGTCAAGAACTACTCTTTGTTTACGATCTCTGAGAAAGTCGCGTATCCAGTTTACAACTGTTTCGTTTAATCCGCATGACTGTAATTTGTATAAAAGTTTGTTGTGAGGTACAGTGTCGAAAGCTTTCTTAAAATCTAGAAATAATGCGTCAACTTGTCTTTTCGATTCACCAGATTTTATAACGTCGTGAAGAAAGAGCGCGAGCTGTGTTTCGCAGGATCTATTTTTTCGGAATCCGTGCTGACAGTCATGGAGGAAGTTACGTCTGTCCAAGAAAGTCATGATATTACTAACAACGATATGTTCAAGTATCTTGCCTATAATTGATGTTAGTGAAATTGGCCGGTAGTTGCCTGGGTCATTTCTGTTTCCCTTTTTGAAAATGGGTGTAACGCTTGCAATTTTCCAGTCGGGCGGTAACTTCCCTTTAAGAGAGTGACTTCTTGAATATGATCTCTAAGTAAGGCGCGATCTGTGGAGCTAACTCTTTGAGGACACGCGCGGGTATTCCCTCCGGACCCGGAGATTTACTATTCTTAATCGATTGTAGTTGTTTAGTTATCCCATCACGTTTTATAGATATTTCTTCCATCAAATCCTCAGTATATGGGATGTCTACATTGAATTGAGTATCGTCAGTAGTGTATACACTTTCGAAGTGGGCAAGATGATTTAAGAGGGATGATTTAACTTGTGATATTGGATACGAAAATGTATTCAAGTATACGTATTAAAAACCCTAGTTAAGGTTTACACCAACTTAAAGTCATCAATGCAATATATTTTATATATTTTAAGAAAACCTTTCAGAGTTATCGTTATAGATATATACCCATGTATACATTTTCTTTATTTCTGGAACAGAACAAGAAAAAGAATACTCCAGAGGTGAGCGGAATACCATTTGTTCTTTCCTTACTTTAGTCTTCACATTCCCTTCGACTAAAAAAAATGAGTCACTCCGTGATTTTTATAGGTCATAAAAAATTTTGTTTAATTCGCCTCCCTTATGGGAAGGGAAGGGAATGGGAAGGGGAGGAGAAGGAGATGGATATGGTGTGAGAGGGAGGGGTGGGACCTTATGATGCATTCAGGAGTCTGGGAGCGCGTGCACTAAAATATCAAGTGAACAATATGATCTGAGATGAAGCAACAGCGAGCGACTCGGGAGCATTTCCTCGTGAACCGTGCAACTCTTTCTCGCGAAGGGATGGCGACGCGGCGGCGATATTTATTTTCAGATTATATTCCTCACGAAGTTCTCGTCGACTAAAAATTTCATGCCCAGGGGAATCCTTTTTCCGAGTCCCCTTCCCACTTGTGTAGCGAAGATCTTTCCCTCGTGATATTTCCCTCCGTCTCTTTTCACGTACCTACCTGCCTCCACATATATACCTTCCCATGGCATGTGTGTGCGTCTGCGTATATATATGTATATTTTTTTACGTTCACCTGGCTGGCTTCCGTTGGTGCTCATCCAGAATTTTTATTTTCTCCATTTCTTTTACTATTCTACTCCCACGTTTTCTTGCTCCTCTTTGAGCTTCCCTGCCGAACAGACGCCTCTTTCACTCCGCTGCCCTACAGCCGTACACTTCCAAGCCGATTCCGTGCCGTAGAAGTATTTCACAGGAGAGGATTTTTGGCTGCTGCCAATACATACAAACATCTGTTCACGGGATCATGCGATTCTTGTCGAAAAAATACTGTCCTTTGCATATATTTTGGAAAGCTAAATGGCGAATAGTTTATGGAGAGGATTTTGGCTGCTGCGAATGCATGCAAGCATCAACTCATGAGATCATATGATTTTTATCTAGAAACAGTGTTCTTTCAATGGATTATAGGACAGTTAAATGTCAAATAGTTTAAAATTGAGTTTCTGATAAATCGCAAAGTGTTGTCCTAAAAGGAAAAGTGAGATGGACTCCTGTACCATGATTATGTGTTACTCCACCCCAGTAACTTCATTCGGGATGATCTCTATCCTCACCTATCCAAACCAATGACCCACCTTACCCTATAAATGCGTGAATTTTACCTTTCTTTTGTCTTGCTATGGAATAAGCTCTAGCCTCACCAATCTAAACTAAGTCCCGGGATTAAACACTACGCGTGAGAATCAGGGAAGCCTGGGCTACTGAATTTATGTAGCAGGCATGAGATTGCCCGATATCTACGTATATGTAGGGCAGTGTATTATATTACCCATTTTATATATTACGTGGCGTATGGGACAAAGTCCTTTTTGGAATCGTTGAGCGTGGAGCTATCCTGTTTCATCTCTTCCTCTTATCCTCGAGGGCTAAAATATCTCCTTTCTTACCCTTCCAACCTTTCTCAAACCCTTCGAGGCAACCTAACTGCCCACCACCCTTCTCCTCACCTCATTTGCCTCCCCATGTCTCCTTGCACCGATGAAACACTATCTCTCCTCTCTTCTCCTCTTGCTTCTTGGGACGGGGAATAAAAATATTTCTCCGGAAGGGGGCCACCTTATCCCCCCCAATGACCCTTCAGCGTCACCTTTAAACTCCTCCCAGTCCGCCTCTTCCCACACATATCCTCCTGGTGCCACTCTTCAGTCAAATATCTTCCGCCTGTTCCTCCATTCTCACCTTGTCCTTCAGCATCACTCGCCACCCCATGCCATCTCTCGTTTTCATTGTTTCGGATACCCTATTCAAGACTTCCATCACTCCGTATTCTTACCTGTTCTGATCTTGCCGCTATTGTTCACGGGTTTTCAACGCGTTTTTTCCAAGGTTCCTCGCCGGCCTCTGTGGTGACGAGGTAACGTCCTCGCCCGTCAAAGAAGAGGTTGCGGGTTCGAGTCCCGCCTGTGTAGGTTTCCCCTTTCCGGGGCATGGATGGTTGTGTACTTCTTTGCTTATTAAATTTGTGGAATACCCCGATATAAAATGGCCAATATGAGCTGTATTCGGTGGTTTAAGGATGAAATAAAAATAAATAAATAAAATGCCTGGTGACGATAGTTTCCGGATAATTCCGCCAGCATCCTCAGGTCAGAAGTGAAGTTTTAAAACAGATCTCTCAAGATTTCAGGACGGCGCCGAAGACGTATTTAGTATTGTCCTACCGGTGAGTCCAATGACTCCCCTAGAAAGCTAGTTTACGTAAAAAATATATATCTGGCGTATATGTAATTGTTGGCGGAAATAAGCGTGATTTTTGTGAAAAAGAAAACTTAGGTCTAACAATGTGACCACTGAAGGAAACAATAGCGTATATTATAATGCAATGGCATTATTTAAATGCAGTTTAATATTTTTTTGAGAAAATGACACTCGATTATTGGCATATTAATTTTTTTCCTTTACAATGTCTTTTTATAGTGTTTTATGGTCAACTTGTATTTTAGAATTTGTTTTAAGACTGTTTTTAAATAAAGACGCGAACTAATTACGAAATTCAAGATTATTTCACATTTTTCTTTTCGTTTTTTATTCGAAGATTAAAATATTTTAAAAGTAACTACTTACCTCTGATTAGAGGGAGGTTTACACATTGGATCGAGTCATAGAAGAGAGATTTTTGGGGCAGTGTATAATCACTTTCATTATCTGAAGCGTGTAGGGATATGCCTGCTTAAGTCGTGCTAGCACACGGTTTTATTTCTGTCGGGTTTTCTCCAATTGGCCAATGTGATATTTGGGTTTTGGGAGAGGTTCCCGTGAATAAGTCTTTTTCGAGCGTGGGAAGGCGGGCACCTGCCCTCTTCATTGAAGTTTCTTGACGTTTTGGCGACTTCTACAGCCTCTCTCACGGATCAGTCTCAAGAATTTACTCTTTCCCTTAGCGATCAATCTCGAGTTTTAAAAATCGGTGCGGTCCATACATGCTTAGCAATTGCCGAGAAACGGAAGTCCGTCGTCTTGGTTGCCCTCGAGTTTTCTTAAAGCAACAACGGCAGCAATTTTCTATTTACAATCCAGACCTGAAGATGCCGCTGTTGTTGCCAGCGACAAAGTCATCATCAGGCACCAATCAACTCGGTGGAAACCTGGGAACCATGAGAGCAATTAAGGCTCATCGAGTAAGCCTCCTCAAGAGCTCCCGTCTTCTTATTATCTTCGTATGCATGTGCGATGGGGGGACCCACTGGTGAAAGGTTTTGTGCTTCTCAAGTTTTCAGGAAAACAAATGAAGGTAGCCTACAGCGTCAAAAGCATTCCGCATTACTCAATCATTGATTCATGTCTGTTTCGTATGAAGGCTAACCGGCCTGCATTTTCGCCATGTTAATTTTTTGCACCTAGTGCTGAGATAGTTTGTCACTACCTGAATGTTTGCCAGTACCATTCCGTTTTTATACAGGTCTATATAAGGTGATTTACAGCTAGTTGTTGATCAATAAGCTACTAAGCGTTGTATTAGTACTTAGTATATTTTAGTAATTCACTCGATCTGAATTGCGTGATTAATATGTTCATGTTAAGATTACGTGCCCGTTTAATCTACCTCAGCCTCAAGCATTAATAAGGTAAACGTTTACAATAGACTAAAGTTCTACTTTAGTGATTAATTAATGTAACCCATGACTAATCCCACTAATCCCCGAAGAATAAATCGAGAAATCGAAAAACTATTAAAGATACATTTTCTGGCGTTATTTAGTGGAAATCTTTGATTTTTAACATAGTGCAAAAACTGTAATTCGAGGCTTATCAAGAAAGTACCATATTGTTGCAGCGAGACCTCAGCGCTGATTTCGATGTTCCGTGCGTGCATACTAAAATCCTTGGTTCATTGCATACATATTACGCCATTTAAGTTGCTTTCTGTAATGTATTCTACTGCTTGTATTGATTCAAATTTTCTGAGACAATTACTAAACCTGCCGAATGTGCTATTCGTTCTGGAATTCTGTTTTTGAACCAAAGGAATATGAGACAGTCACTAATCCGTTGTTAGATTCACAAAGTACTCAGTGAAAATGCCATGATTGATAGAGAAGTGAATAAGGGGTAAAAGATTTTCAATGACTGACGAAAGAATGCCTAAAATAAGACTTTGAGTGGTCCACCATCTGTTTAAATAATGATCTCATTAGATTAGAAAATTCAAGAAAACGGACGTTTGTCGATTACAAGGCTTTCTGGCGAATTTACCGAAATATTTTTTTTTCAACCGTCAATGCTATCGGAACTTTTGCTCCCTATGATTTACCAAAATACTTCCCGATGTTTGCATATCCAAAATTTCTTAATATATATTTCGCATTTCGATTAGGAGCATTACAATGATCCATCGTATATTGCAGACACAGCACCATCCAACTAAACTACACCAGCAAACTTGTACTAGCAGCTGAGGCATTTTCCAGATGGTAAACGGTTTCAAAATGATGACGGCGTGAAATATCTTGCGATACGATATTTTCCATATTTGGTGTCGTCATTCTGTGAGGAAGGACTAGATCCATGGGTCACAGCAATAAGAAGTGTCTCTTAATAAAATGTGTTTAAAAGTAATCAAAGTATGCTATTTCGTGTGCCATTAGTATGAGGGTCTATAAAAATTGTTTACAATATTTAGGTTTTAAAACGGTACTTGATTTATGGACCCACGTCGTACTCAAAATATCATCTATTTTTCACCGTATCGTCTTTTCCCATGGTCGTCATCCTCCTTCATGTCAACATTTCGTCTCACCTTGCTGACCATTCATACCTTTTCTGGTCTCTCTTTTCGAGGTTTCGCGTTAATCTCCACATTTCTCCCCCGTCCTCCCTCTTCTTACTCTTCGTGCTACATCATCATCCCTCCCGTGTCCCTTATGTTTACCCTCAATTTCGCTTCCTCCCTCTCACCACCCCCCCCCCCCCCGCCGCTGCTTCCAACCCATCCCCACCTGACCCTCGGGGCCTAATCCATTCACGCACCTTCCCTATTCGTCGCCTCGAGGAGACTGCCTTACCGTTTAAGATTACGATTCCCCGATCGCCCCCGGCCCCACATCATCCACTATATTCCCCATATTTCAGTTTTTTAAGCCTTCTACTCCTCCTCTCCAAGCCTTATCTTTCGCAATCCTTTCCTTTTACTCGACGGTTGTTTGGACGATGCAAAATCTCACCTAGCATCCTCAAAATATTTTTCCGGGCCCGCATTTTCTGTCTCTACTATGCGTATATTTGGTCTAGAAATGTTTAGTTTTCTCCTACACCATGGAAACATCTATATCTTTTTTATATACATGGATAGTGTGGAGTGTTTAATACACTTTCGGTACTCTCTGATCACATGGAAATCATCTCATCAGTTGATGTGTTGGGCAACCTGGGGGATATTACTTGTTCTTTGCCATTGCATAGTCGCTTCTTCTTATCTTTGCGTATAAACCGAGGACTGGTTACCCGTGAATCACAGTAATAGCGATGTGGGAAGTGTAATTTGTGTTGCATCGTGCACGCATACTGTCCGCGAACGAACGTGTCATAGTGACATTATTGTTGCATGGGATAGTGTCTACTCTATCGGCGCTCCTCAGAGGGGGTATTTCCTTCGATTCGTATACCTTTTTCTTTGTTTCCATACACGATTCCAATTTAAATTGTTAAGGGCTGCGTGCGATTTCTCAGTCACTCGTGGCTTACCTTCAGTCTATTCCCACTTTACCCTGTCTATTTGGCCAGCCACCCCTTCCCCCTCTTTTTCCTCCACCCTTTCCTTCTCTACTAGTCGTTGGTGTGAGGGTGGGGGGTGGGTGGGGGGGCTGTAGTAATCATTTCCCTTTTGCCCCCCGAGGGCGCCCACGTTGTTTCCCTTGACGGACGTACTTTGGCAAATCGCTCCGGGCGATGTCTTTGGTCCCTAATGATCCCTTTAACCGTTGAGAAGCGAACACAAGAGATCCCTCAGGGTTTTTCGAGTAACTTTTTTGAGGCTGAGGAAAACTTAATCCGTGGGATTGCACGCTGACTAAATTCTTAGTCTACCTGACCTACCTTTGTTCTTGAATTTTCTATCCCTTTATATCTTCGGAGGGATAAAATTCTGCAAAATGTTGGGATTCATAATGCTGTGTTTTACGTTAAAATGGTGAGTACCGCGTTATTGAAAGAGAAAATGAACTCTCTCGAAGAAGTTCAACTCCATTTTAGTTTTCTGACTTCTCTGACATTTTTGAAGCGTCTTAAAGTATCTATAACAATGTTCAAGTCACTTTCATGAAGAAATAGCTACTTAGTATTTTAGTGGATAACTTTGTGTGGGCTCAAATGAGGACAGGAGGTTTTTGCGGCCTTATCAGGAAAAAATATGAATGATATTTTTCGACCTTCATGAATTAAAAAAATATGCAATAATTAGCAATGATTATTCCAGTTGTTTCCAAGTAATTGATAGTGTTAAACGATTACATATCTAAAACGATTTTACATTTGTCTCTTGCTGAAATCATACTATTAGCCATGCATGCAGCTAATAAAATGATTTTTTAATAAGTTTTCTTAAAATAGGGTTAGATTTTTTGGTCAACCGACGCTAGTTTCCTTTTGCAAACGTATTCAAATGCATTCATAGTTATAACCTCTGCATGTTTGCATTCGGGTTTATTTGAATATCATTACTTGGTCTTTAAAATATTAATTGGTACCGTAGGTGCACGAATAAAGCTGATGTACTGGAAATAAATTATTATTACTGTTAGCTGACTGAAAAATATGTGCTGAGGAGACATTTTTAATATATTTACATTGTGTTTGCATCCAATGGTTGAATTTACTAAAATAGTGGTCAAACGTAGTTTCATCATTCTATAAAAAATTCTAATTACTTTTTAGTACTGTCTACTCAACCAGCAGTGAAGCTGAGAAAGTGGTTTCATCCCATTTTACCTTAGACCTTCACGTTTCCCAACCTCAAGCATTTTTGGTAAAGCGCGAACACGTGCGGCAATATGTATGCAGACGTGATGTGGCGCATATTTTTATTCGCAGAGGTCTGTCTCCCTTTTCCGTCTCCTCTTTGTGTGGTCCTCTGACATGGCATTCCTTGGACGCCAACGCGGAGCGGAGTCGCGATGACATCCTTCGGAGATTCAAGGAGAATGGAAGGAAATGCGAGGAATGGGAAGCGGGGGGTGGAGAACGAGGGGGATGAAAGAGGGCGGGCAAGAGTGGAGGGAATTGAGCGAAGAGCGAATCGGGCTTTAGGAGATATATAGTAGAAAACACTACGGAAGAGAGGAAAGCGTCAATGGTTGTGCTTCGTCATGGGATGAAATTGAGGCAGGCAGGGAAAGTACCAAAATCTTATAAGGAATCTAATGATGGGAATAGTTTTTAGCACTTTCAGAAAATATGACAAAAATTGCATTGGCTTTATTAATAAGTATGCTCAGCAATAGTCACAATGCAGGAAAATTGGAGAGGCTATTAATTGGCTGCGTGAGAAGTTATATTGCACACGAATTAAACAGGCAGTGGGCATAGAATTGGCATTAGAGAGAAAATTTGTGATTAAGGAATCGTTGAATTTTGATTCTGTGAATATTTAAAAATAAAATATTTCACAATGAGAATGTACAAAATGTACTCCAAGAAGGCTTATTCTAGAGTGATCTCTCCTCTAAACAAACCAAATTTATTTTTAAGCCCGAAACGCTAATTTATTGTTCAAGAAAACTTTTTTATTTGACCGGGTCTAATGGTTTGGGCCATTCATGCATATTTATATTTTAACAACGAATAATACGGGGATGAAAAGGGAGTCATTCGTAATACGCTATTATAAATACCATTTCAATAGCCATTTAGTTAGAAAAGCAATACGAGGTTATTACGAGACACAACGATGGTAGTGCTGACGAAAGTTGAGCTCTTGGAATCATAGATTACTTTGGCTCAGTGACAATTCGGCCACGTACGCAGTGGAGTTCAGCTCATTGACGCTAACCTGAGCGTTCCCCCACGACTGTTCACGGGTTAACCGTTTCACATGAGAACAAGTTGAAGGGTGGATGGTAACTTTCGATGAGTATCTAATGACCCTGCTGTTTTCGCAATGGGCGAGTATGGTTCGCATTTCAACTACTGTTCTTGACTCCTTCGAGTGGATCTTCAAACAAATGACCCATCTGAACTTAATGCTACGTATCTGATGTACTGTTAAGGCCTAGGTTGAACTTGACCCACGTGTGCAGCAGACAACTCTCACGCGACGGCCAAGTTATCGCGGATGAAACGTAAGAGCGGGCCAACAAAGTAAAAGTCGAAAATTTTGCGTGTGGTAGGTCTTATTCGGTGCTCCAACGGAAGAGAAGAATTTTGATAGCCGAGTCGACCTGATCCAACGATGGGGAATGGTTCTAAAAAGTGCTTGAATATTAAATGCAATTAACCATGGAAATAAGAGCGATGCTGTGCTGGCACGGGTCGAAATATCGGTCTGATTGAAAACTTCAAAGAAATAAAGGCGTTCAAAATTGATTTGGGAAGAGAAAAATTTGCACCTAAAAAATTATACATGATACCAATGAGTAAAATTAAATGGGGCAATTAATTATATGGTGCTAATGATGAATTGCCTATTGTACATCGGAAAACATTTTCTAAAGTTATTCACTGGATTATCAAGATCAAAGTTCACTTTTCTACAATTAGCAACTGTTATGGGAGAAATTGATTGTCACATTGCACAAATAGGTTAAGAGTAAGTTATGATGGATCTCATACATAATCACATCGGCCCCTTCACCTTGGCAACCAAAGCAATTGGTTCCAGCATCAACCTGGCCAATGATGTACACGTCGTAAGAGCCTGTTGATGAAATTATTTTAAGAATACTTTCCGTTTTTCAACATGAATTCTAGCAGGGAGCTTGCTGGCCACAAATAAACATCAGCGGTGTTACCCTAGCTCCTCAGGGCAACAAACCTTGGGAAAAAAATTAATTTGGAGGTTTATTTTTTAGCAACTCGTCCCGTGATTGCATGATTTATAATTTTATCTGCATGCTGTCCCGCAGGCCGCCTCATTAGGCTTGTGCCAGAGATGTTAGGATAACAGCCGTTTAAAAAGCAAAAATGAAGAAGAGATACGTCTATTGAGCTTATAATAGCTCACCATCATCATAGCATCATTGAGCTTAAACCTAGCATTTATTGAAGTGCTCATTGTTCGAATAATTCCTAAGAATGCCTACAGACATTCGTTCGGAAAAATATCTTTTGTAATTACTCGTTTCTCTCTGTCTGAAAAATATGGTGAGGTTTAAAAGTTTTCCTTGTTGCTCTTAGACTTGTATAAACTTACTTTCTCAAGAAATCTAAGACAAGCACGCAGCCTCCGAATCTCTATTAGCTCAAAGTGTAATTCGTACAAAAAAAGAAATTGCAAATTAGTTGACTGTTATTATACAACAAACTTGAAGAATAAGTTAAATTAGCCTTAAAAGACCAAGTGAAAATGATGGGTATATAGTTTCTTGCTTATTTTTAATATAACGCGTGTTTTTTTCGGAATTTTGCTACACTATATTAAATCTGGCAAGGTTGATGTATTTTTAGTACATTAGCGCATTTAACATTCCTTATTATATTTTGAATGGAAGTAATCAGTATATCTGCCATACCGAGAGGCATGCGGTAGGCCAGGCGAGGGAAGCAGGGGCGACGTGAGCGCTCTTCATTGTTAATTTTTTTTGTAAATTGATTAGTAAAATATTACTCATTTGTATTCATAAATAAAGGAAAAGGTTACATTAAATGACGTTATCATTTGATTTTAACGTAAACGAAAAAAATTAAGTAATTACTATTTGTCAAAATGTTGGGTAAGGAGCGTCCATTAATTGCGTGGGGTGATTTTTTGAAACCCCGCTCCCCCTCAGTGACATATCGTGAGATTTGGCTCGACCCCCTCCCTCAAATCTCACGAGAGATTGTTCCAAATGCGTATTTTTAGTGTAAATACATTAACATATGCTTCATTTCGTTGATTTTATTAAAAAGACAAATTTTAAATTATTTTTACTGGAGAAACACGTTTTTCTCCATTCAACCAGGTTTTCTCACAATTGTACCCTGTTCCCTGCAGAAAAAACTTGCCAGGCCCCCCTTGGGAGATTAATTGAGAATCGAGTTAACCCCTAAACGCCTCACATAATTAATGGATGCACCCTATTGGTCCTTGTATGCAGCCATGCAACCCTGGTCCTTCTAGTGGTAAGCATTGGAAAAAAAGCTGTTTTGGAGATATTTTCCAATCAAATTTTTATATGGCCTATCGATTGCTTATTTCTGACGTAGGTATTCAATGGACTGTCTCTTTTTCTCTTCTTGTCTAGCTCTGTTTCCGGGAGCTAGTGGTCTGCGCGACGTTCGCATCGAAGTGCCGGAGGCGGTGCGTCGCGGCGACCGGGCGAAGCTGAGCTGCCACTACGACCTCGAGGGCTCGCCCCTCTACTCCATCAAGTGGTACCGCGGCGACGAGGAGTTCTACAGATACGTGCCCAAGGAGTCCCCGCCCTCCAAGGTCTTCCCGCAGCTCGGCGTCAACGTGGATGTGAGTCTCATCCCTTCTCTAATATTACATCAACCATTATCAACACTCAAAGAAGTTTCAAAAAGTTTAGATTGACTTTACTCTGGTAAAAGGCGAAAGGAAATATATATTAATTTTATCACTTTGAGGGCTAATGACGTAATATTACGTTCTCGCGAAACTTCGTAAACTGAGGGCAATGTAAAAGTTCGTCGGTTTGAATTTGATAGTTTTTTTATGCTGCCGCCGTAATAATAAGTTCGGATATCTACGAAGAAATGTTCCTTGGACGATTTAGTGCATGTCGAATACATTAGAAGGTTTAGTCTTAGATATAGCAGTTTTTGCAGAACAGTTTCTCTGGTTTTCCACCGGTTGATGATTGCCATGTCTCCCGACGTTAAGAGCAGCGACGAAACGTATGGAGATATGGAAAACTTCAACTGGTGGAAAACCAGAGAAAATTTCTTCAGCTGATACGCCGGGAAAACCTAAGATCATGCATGGCAGTATCTGTTTCAATTATCAATTCAATGTGGTAAAATTACTGATTATTTCTAAATTTTTGGGATAAGTGACCGGCACTTAAGTAAGGGATTGCACATAATGAACTAGCATGCTAAAAAAAGTAATTTTGAATGGTCACATAACCTTATGACTAATTATTCTTACTACATCAGTTTCTCATGACTATTGTGGGTCAGTATTTAATCTAAAATGGACATCGTGTGATCAAATCCTCGTCATTTATTTCTTTTCTTTTGTAAAAACTTGAATAAAATGTTTTCTCATTTTAGTTCCGTGATTTTTTGCTTGGATAAAGTCGTGATAAAACTTCTCGTGGAAGTTTTGTCGTAGATAAAATATTTATTCGTCTTTCGCAGCTGTTTTGAACGTATTTTATTCGCACTTCCTCAATTACCTTTCCCAATATTCTAGTCATTTTTTGTTGATAAAATTGCCTTGAAGTATAATTGCTAAAACCGATGGCCCTGTGAACCATTAGAATATCAATTAATTTTATCTTTCTTTTTTCAAACGAATTCGTTGGGTCTTTGTGCCCTGTAGGAAGAGATGTAATAAAAGCTGACTCTTCGAAACAATTGCAGAAATTTGCTGTCAAACGTTTGAGGTCTGTGCGACTGGCTGGTCCTTTATTCCGAGTTATGTGATTACTTTCACTTCTTTGCGAGTCTACAGCTCCTCCTCCTCTCTCCTTTTCTCTCTTTGCTCGATAAACAAGGTCGAGGATCCATTCTCACTGTGTGAGGAAAATCCTTTGACATGAGTCCCATTTGTCCCTCTGCCCTCAGCTGCAACCAAGTTCACACTTCGAGTTGCCATACGAAAAATATATTCATCGCAGGAATATACCCAAACAGACCACAATCAAACAATGTTCAAAGGGTTTTAGCTGAGTATTTAATCGGTTTCATTGACATAACTATCCTAATTCCTCAGTTTACGGAAGCCTGGGATCTCCAACATATCTTTTCTTACCTTTTTTGTCATAAGTTTCTTTTTCGGAAAATGAACAGGTATTACAGGAGTAACTTGTGACTTTTACTTTAAAGTCACTCTTTCGGTACGATGGTAAACGTTTCCAAGTTGTGTCCTAATTATAAGAACTGCAGGTTAAGATGTTATTTTACTGGGCCTAAACAAACCTCCATTTAACTGCCTTTTTAAGCCTTAGTTTACATGCAGATATAGTAGCAAACTACTTGTTACTCACAAAAACGCTCGGAATTATTTATTTTTCCCTGTAAGAAAGATAATACAATTTTTCTAACAAAACACCCTTTCGGGACGAGCGATCGTTCAAAAATTTCGGGAATGTAACCATTCACCTGAGAGTGGAAATAAAGCATTCATATCTCACGAATTCCCAGCAAGTCGCACTTTTATAAATGGCCCACTAATCTTCCATGTCCTCTTACGAGGAAAGAGCACAAAACTTGGCCTGATCGGAACTAATAACGACGTACCATCAAAGTGTTTTTCTGACGAAAGGATAGAAATGACACTTAAAATTCTCTCCACGGCAGAGCACTCGGAGCAATGACCCGGAAGCGGTGAAGTAATGAATATTCAGTCTAGTTTACTTAGCGCTCCACCTGCACGATGGGAAGGAAGTCATTTATTTAATGTAGCGCACGCATTCGTTGAAAATCCCGATGGGGAGCAGCTAGGGCGAGGCGATGCACTCGTTTTGCGTGGCATATAATCATTAATGAACGACTTTCTGATGACTTGAGCGCGGATTTCGTCATTACATCTCACATTTTAAATCCTTCACTTCGTTCCCCGTGTTTTTTTCTCTCCGGCCGTCACCCTCTCCAGATGAGAAATTTATAGGAGCATGAACTACTCGGGAAGAGTCAAAATTAAATGCTGTCAAACATTTAGCAATGAAGGAAGCACTCGTTGTCCATACCTCGTTGTGCTTTCAGCTGCTCATTGATAATGGCATATTTTAAAAATAAGAATCAGACATATTTTCCCTTCATCTTTAATTAGCATGTGGATTTCCTGGAATAGGTCGTATAAAACTAGGCTGTAGTATTTCAAATCGATTTAAATAATTTATTTATCGTATTATCAAAAAGCCGTCTCTATGACACTGCAATGTAATTATCTATTATGATACAACATAGCCTTGATGATTTTGGACAGATGGCGCCTCAAAAGCCCAAAATTTGTTTCAACTGGCAAGATTAATAACTATAGGTGCATAGAAGTCAAGAGTGAATAACAACGAAGAGCTGAAAAAGAGTAGGAGATGAGAGACATATTCTGTTAACTCTAAGGAGAAGACAGGATAATTTAATCGACGGGAAACAATGAGGAATGACTTCATATTGAAAACATGTGTCGACGGACACGTAGATGAAAAGGAAGGCCCCGAATGACTTATTTTCGAAAATTTAGTACGGTGGTAAAAGAGATTAATTTCGTAAATATGAAAATATAAGGTGATAGTGGAGCGGAGTGCAGAACTGCATCAAACAAATCTTCGGATTGCTGCATTAATAATGTAGCTGATCATAGAGAAACATTCTAAACTGGAAATAAATTCAGCAAAAGCATTCAACGAGCACACGAATAATAATGATTGATGATCATTTTGAGGAGCCTGTGAGCTTTTGTGGCAGAAAATTTGACGAAACAACAGACAAAAGTGAAACTAAACTTTATTGAAACCAAATAATCCGACAAATGGTAAAGTTTTACATGACGACGAATTAATGCTAAAATGCGATAAATGATTGTGTGTACAGTATTGGAACCGGAAAATAATCGTCGTTCCGAGATTGAGATTACTATTGCAATGCGAACGAGATATTCCGTGGAGGAGAGGTTATGGGCCTACAGAAACTCAGAAATGCGTAAGTACGCGCAAGCAACGCCGATAGCAGGAGATGCTGGCATTTTATTTACTGGAGTGAAAACTTGCTGCGGATTCTGAATAAACATAATCCTCTTCTGGATTTTTTAAATCTCTTCTCCTAAATTCGGAAGAAAATTTATAGCTGGAATACGCACAACTACGCCTACTGTTATTATTCCATTGATATATTTCTCAGTCTGCTCATCAATATTGAATTTTTGCTCTTCATTATAATTTCCGCACCCGTTATTTTTCGCTCTTCTCAGTTCTATCTTGTTTGAATTACTTATGTAATGGTGTTTTTTGGTTTGAAATTTTTTATTCAGAAATCACTTATAAAATCATGCTAAATGTATGGCAGCAACTAAAATTTCCTGAAAATACGCACAGAAGACGTCATTTATTATTTTTTACTTCCATAATAATGATGATTGGGGAAAAGTATATGCATGTATCCGGTATTTTGGGGTCAAAAGCGGTCAATATCAAAAATATTGCATTAGGAACAAATTTCGCAAAATACGTAAATATGTAAAGTGAGTTAGGGGAGAGCCTAGATGCTAACAATGATGTGTTTTTATTGTTTTTATACAATTTGCATTTTTCATTTGCAGCGAAGCCTAAAATGACTATAAAAAAGAGGTTTGTCATCTTGCAGCTGATAACGAAAACTAGTCCACGCCGCGTTACCGGCGCCGTGGCTGCAGAATATAAAATTGTGAAACTTTCAGAATCTACTCAGTAGTAGGTCACTAGTATGAAGTACACTAAAGAGGGGTGATTTTTGCGGATTAGGCGAAACCGCAAGCTTCCGTTATCACAAAACAAAGTTTTTTATAGCCTTCCTAAAAATATTAATAAGCACGAGTATTAGTTTTTATCTAGGTGATATTTTCAAAGGTATATCATGTTAAACGTTGATTTATCTTTTGGACCATAGGTCTATAATAATTAAATGGATATTTTTTTGTAAACTTTTCGGTAAATGTTTATGCCATCATCAGGATTTTTATGCTATGAAGTGAATTGAAATGGACAGTATGATTTCTTAAATTTGTTTTTAACAAATCATATTCATCACAAAAATGGCTTAATTAAGTTATAAAAATTAACCGAAAAGTTAGAAAAAACATGCATTAATATCTTATAGACCTACGTACACTCCGGGATACAAATTAATGTTAAAAATTGAGGCCAAGAGAAAGAAACAAAAAAAATAATTTATCACTTTAAATTAATCGGAATCCGACCAAACCTTGACCAAATTACATCAATCTTTGATAGAAAGCAGGATTGATAAATTTAGTAAGCCTGAAAACTACTAAAATGTTTATAAACGTATTGAAACGGTTTGAAATAATGCCAAAAGATAAGGCTGTTGGTAGAACATAGGATAAATTTATGTCATGAACACCATAGTGAACGGTTACCTAAATATAGATTCAATGATTTTAGACCTGATATAGAAAAAGCTTTGAGGAGCGATTTGATTACTTAAAAATGAATACCTACTTTGGATAACGTTTAATCGATAAAACGTTTATAAAAAAAAGCATACAGAGGGCTTAAATGGTGTAAAACAATCTTTTTTTTCTACGAAACGTGCAACTGATAAAAATTTAATAAAATATAGCCCTCAGAGAGCAAAGATGATACAAAAAACAACCTTTTCTACGCCTAAAAATTTACGTTCATCTACAAATTAATTCCAAATAATCTCCTCAAATCACTTATTCAGAATGTGTGCAAATGAGGGCAAAGCAATTTTTAAACACAATGGATTTTCACCATTTATAAGAAGAATATACTTTACGAAATTCTTAACCTTTGTATTTTCACGAAATATCGTTGCGTTATCTCTAAATACCTTTTCAACGCTTTCCTTTGATTTTAATATCTCTTCTCAGGGCTTTTTTTTAAAGTTGCACTTCTTTGCAAAGAATACATCAGTAAAACATCCTCTGTAATGGATTTAATTTGCCTCACGCCGCATTATTCCGCACCTTTTCCAATGAGGACTACTTTCCGTTGGTTAAGAACTCCTCACTCATCCCGGATAAAAGTTCCTTAAGGTCCAATGGCACACCATCCCCTTTTATGACCCAGTTTCAAAATTCACACTCCGCAAGGTCAAGTTTCATACAGTGGGCACATCTGCAACTTTTAGGGACGAAAGTTCATGAGAATACTTTATTCTGTCTCTCGGATATCCTTTTGTGATATAATGCTTCACTTGGAAATGTTACCTTTGTGTAATAATTAATTCTAAAGAATGAACCTTAGAATTTGCTTATTCCTACTTCAATTCTTATTATCGTTTTCCCGAATTTTTTTAGTGAGTCGCATACCATTTGGGTTTCTACTAATAATGTTTTTTATCGAAGGGAATATTTAGTTTCGTAAAGCCTTAGTTGAAAATAATTTTCCCCATCCCAAAGAAAATCTTCTTTCATGTACCTATAAAAATATCATTCATCCTTTTCGAAAAATAGTAGTTTTAATCCGTTATGAATTTATCTTTTTGAAGAGCTAAGCGTACGAATCGTTAACAAATCTAATTACCGTTCGCAATTAATTGGACTTATCCAGTATTATCTAAAAAAAAGGCACCAAAACTTGAGAAATAGCCTTACTTCAAGGAATTCTGAACTTTTCGGTATCTGTGAATTTAACCTTGGTTTATCAGGTCGATTGAACGTTGATAACGTATAAAACGGCCTCAAGTCCTTTCCTTAAATAACTCCCGCAAAGTAAGCATTAATTTAATTAAATTCTTGATTCCTTTTGCCAAATTCATCACGCTAATAACTTTACATTAAATGGGGTGATTAGAGATGGCGTGAATTCCCTCAAAGTGGTTTTTTTCAGCATATCCGGTTCGTTCATGTTTTTTCTAACACATAAGAGTCACCGTGTATATATTTCCAAGGTCGTTATCCTACAATTTGGGTTAATTGGTTCCGATATCATCAATGCTCCAGTTTCTGACAAGTTTTCAAGAGTTATTAATCTCTTAAGGTAACTTCTCTACCACCTATGTTGCTTGCTCGCTTCACTATAGGATTAAATTATTGAGTTCAATTGAAAAGGGCACCAAATGGATTAATTAGTTTTAATAACATATGAATGACCTCCATGGAAGATTGATTTCTTGACTTAGCCTCTGTTGCCACTAATTTATTTCAATACGGTGTTAGTTCCAACAATTGTACCATCTATGCTTGCTATACTCATAATATATAATGTAGTATGTGCTCTGATGGTAAATAAAATTGGAATAAGACTCACTTCAAATAAAAAAATGTGCCACAAAAATTATAATCCATATCATAATTTTTTTCAGCCTTGTATGAGGTCTTTTTTGAAAAAAAATATTGAAGAAAGTTGTCTAGAAATTTGCCCAAAATACTAATTATGATAACTTATTGCCATTGTAAGGCTTTCTCGCGTATGAAGCTGTAAATCATTGGTTGTAATTATAAAAGGACCTTTGCTGTTCGAATGACAATTCGAGTATGTACTTCCAGTAGCTTTGCTCTCGGAACTTCGCGGTATTTTTATTGATAAGGAAAATAACTCGTATATTCTTTCAAATCAACCAATTTGTAACCATCTAAGATCGATGAAAAACTTGTTCATAACGGTTAAATATTCTTTACTATCCTAAATGCTTTAGCGAAAAAAATTAATATATTTTACAAATGGCCAACAGAATACTACAAACGCCCGTACTTAATTGTTTAACCCAGTAATTATTAAAAGATCACCACTCGTGTGTGGAACCTCACTAAAATAAGTGTTGTAATATCGAAATCGTTCAGTATATTTCAAGATTTTTATCTATGATAAATGGATAATAATTGCTGCTATGAAGAGCGTTTTGTTTTATTTCATATTATTTACTAAGGGGTTCCACAATATTGTACATGTTTGAATTTAGAGCTGCTGTAAAGTTATAAATATGGAGCTGGATTAGAGTTATAAATAATTTGGGTTTATTTGAGCCGAACTAGTTCTGCTGTCTACAATATCTTAGAATACCTCCAATTTTAATGCTTGTAGCTTAAAATTGCGGCAGAACGAAATACATTGGTGAAATTTTATTTGTTACTTTCTTGAATAACAATTTATTTCCAACAATTATTTAAAAAATTCTTCGTAATTATCTAGGTATAAATTCATAAAAGCTGAATCCTGATCCTCAAAATATAAGGTATTTAAGGACCTTCATTAGTTTGAACTTTGATTTAAAAAGTAAAAGCGATGAAAACATGGTCAAGAAACAAGTCTCAATGTCGAATGTATCCATTGAATTTACTTTACCAGTTTATCGTGTTATTCCTTTATCCATTTTTCCATTTTTTCAGGTGTCGCAATCCAACAATCGCACGGTTGTGCTGAGTGACGTTCAGCTGGAATTGACTGGGATATACAAGTGCGAAGTATCTGCTGACGCACCTTACTTCCATACAGACATCAAGGCTGCGTCCATGGTAGTTGTTGGTGAGTACAAATTTTATTTATTATGTAAGAATGTACAGAGAAATCCTTATTTCAGATTTAGCTCTTGAAGCAAGGGTGTTTAAATGCGGCCCGCGGGCTTCATGAGGCCCGCCGCCTAATTTCTTGCGGCCCCTATAGGCTAAAGAAGTTATTGTATCGCTAACCATATACCGACACATATGTCACTAAAAACTAAACTAAAACATAAAAAAACTAGGCAATATCAAAATTTGCATTGCTTGCTTGAACTTTTAAACCAATAAATATTATTTCACATTGAAATTAGGTGTAATAAATGTTATTAATATGGTGGTTAAGGGACGTGGAGTACTGTGGCCCTCCGGACGATGTGAAATTGATTATTGGCCCTCGCATTTAAATGGTTGAAGACTTCTGCCTAAATGGATCTCTCCAGCACCTATGCGGTTTCATACGCATCCATAAATTACAGACATTTTATAAAGATATTTTAAACAAGGTACCAATTGGTCTTATTTCCATACTTAAGCACTTTCATCTCATCGTTTTTACTCGTTTTTATTTTCAAAAATAGAATTATAGCTAGATCTTGTTTGCTTTTTGAACAGCATGCGTTAAAACTCATTGAAATTTTAAAAACTTGAATTTTAAGTAGGAACTAAAAATCCTTTAGCGGAGAAGGTCGGCATCAGCAACACCCATCAGTTAAACTTCTCCGTTATTGACGTTATTTCTGAATGTAAGTGCAAACCATATTTCCAAATTTTTACCTTTTTAATTATTATTTCTCTAGCATTCGATGCAGAATAATCCACTTTTGGATGGGTTTTCGATTCTGTTACCTTTTAACGTTCGCAACAGATCAGATATTTGTATTTTTCCACAAACTGAGTGGAATTGTATTCGACCTAACATGCTGGCGTGAACTGCATTATTTTATTACTTCATACCTTGAATTTATGGCCAAGGCAGCCATAATTGGGTTAGAGTAAAAATTATAGGATTAAAATAGTTTAGATTACAAAAAATTCAATTCCACGAGTTATTCAAACTGGTCATTATCTTTAAAAGATATTAATTTTTGTTTTCCACGAAACTTTTTTGACGATGATACGTTATATACGAACTACCTTTTTAATGTTTTGAAAATAAAATCGAACTATTTTGTAAAAAGGATGTAAAAGCAACTGATGTACAGTCAAATTTGAGAAGTAATTGAATCTTACATCATATTTCATTATGTAGTAAAAAGGACGCGGTTCCCAATTGATTTTATGAACTCTTTGTAATTTTCAGTGTTCTAGAAAATAGAGGTATATCTTGTAAGGTTTTGCCTGCGCCATCCTACGTCGCGTCGCGCTGGCTGAGAAATCTACATGTGGTATTTAATGTGCACTGGTTAAATCAAAGATCATTCTTCAAATGATATAACAATCATTGTGGCCTCCTCTGCCGAAATCAAACGATTGTATTGATAATAGTCAAAATTATGAAAATTTAATTCATTTACATGTATACGTTTTTTTTTGGCCTTAGCGATTTAGTTTTTTTTATTCAAATCGGCGAATGAATTGTTAATTTACAAATTATGACATTTACCGTTTAGATTTTTCGTTCTAGTTATTTTAGTCCGCATGTCAATACGCCCACTTGCTTGTACTCACATTTTCTGGGATTAAATTTTTAGTTCTTGAACTTATTTCTGCGCCCGAGAAATCTCCAGTTTACTCGTGTCTTCGAAAATGTTTTTTCCACCTCTTGTTTAATCATGGAAGGTTAAACAATCTAGGATGATACGCCTCATTAAGAAGGGTCAAAGGTCACGCTTCTATCTCAATAATCTAATCTCCTATTAATACCATCTTATTCATTATTATACATATTTGTCCCTTATATTTAGTACGTTGAATATTTAAGTTTTGATTTTTATTTTTCGTAATGGTGGTAAATTAATAAAAGCCATTGTTTTTGCATGTGAAATGCAAGTTTTGTGTTGCTCTCATTAACCAGAATGCTTTTATCTGATGAAGAAGTATTAAATTTTTGGGCAGGATAAGAAATTGCTCTTACCTTCCATTAAAATGGAAAGCAAGCGGACGTTGTGCTATTTACTTCTTTACAACATCTTTACCTACTGGAGAATCAACTGTATCAACTGGAAATGCGTTTTCGACCCTTGAGGAATAAAAAAACTAAGTTCACTCTTATTTTATTTTCTATCTGCCTTTAATTATTAGAAAAAGTTAGCACGGCACATTCCTCGGCCTTCGATCGGTTTGAGGGGAAACGTTGGTCGAAAACTTTTCCTGCCCGTCTTTTAAACTTAATGAAACAAAAAAAGTAAGAATAGAACGTAGGGAAACTTAAGAAGGGGGCTGAATTAGAACTCCGTAGAACGGTTCCCAAGTGTATCAACTTTCTCTTTCTTCACTGGGCTGTTCCTCGAGTCCTCGTCTTTCTTCTCAGTCGACGAGTCGAAAAAATATATCTTCGCCGTTCACGAAGACTATCCTCCCCTCTTCCCTGAACGAAACCTTGACGTTTCTCTTATCCGTCCTTGCGATCCAATCTCCTCACCAAAAGTCCTTCTCAGACGAGCATTCTTCCTTCTCGCAGCGAGCCATTACTTGTAACTTCATATGACTTAAAAAGAAGTCGTGTTCTACTTGACTTTAATGGCATGATACTCTTTATTGTGGGTTCGTTGGGCTGTATTCCTTATATTCTGCGGACGGACTACGACCAAATCGCCCAACACATTTCGCCCAGCATTCCGGGCTTTAAAAAATTATGAAATATATATTTTTAGAATTTCAAATTTGTGAATTCAATTATCATCCTTAGAGTATCATTGACGGATGTATTGTGGATGCAGCCATGAGGTTGTATTCAATAACACGAGTCTCGAATCAATAGCCTTAAATAGTTTTTTTTTAATTTTATGAACCTGAGCCACGCACATTGGAGGTTATGCAATGACAATTATGTATTTTAAAATAATAATATATAATACGAAAATAATAAATGATTATAGAATTATCTAACATAATTGTATTATTTAAATTAATTGTATATTCATTATTCTAATTTTCATCTCGTGGAATATGTACATTTTTACCTACTGGAGAATCAACTGTATCAACTGGAAATGCGTTTTCGACGCTTGAGGAATAAAAAAACTAAGTTCACTCTTATTTTATTTTCTATCTGTCTTTAATTATTAGAAAAAAGTTAGCACGGCACATCAATAGCCATTTTTCAATAGATTGTCATGTATTAGTTCAATGAGATGTTTGTCAAATGTTTAACTATCAAAAAATAGTAAATAAAAAAGGTACTAGCTTACAAATATTCTTAAATAGACCTGCACATCAGATTATGTAATGAGTGAAATTATTTTTAAGTCGCGCTCTCCAGTGCCAAAATGAGCTTTTTCCAGTGAATTGACGCGAGTTCGCGGAGGAATTCAATATTAGTATTCAAAAGTATAAGTTAACATGTAACTATTTAAAAGGAGTTAGTTTTCTTAAAATTACGATTCTTTTAGCCACATGGAATAATGAACTCTTCAAAATAATTTATACATGTTCATAATAAGGCTTTAAGTAAAGCATAAACATTAGATACAATCAGTGCAAGGTATTTTTCAGCCAAAAAGACAAGGAAATAAGTTAAACATACCTTTATCTAGCCATCGAGACAGCATCATCAATGACAAGGACGCGTTCAACGTTAGTCCCCCGGCCTCCTCCACTTCCGAGTGGTTATCGCAATAGCATCCTGCTGTCTATGCAATCTTTACAGTACAGTTACGTCACGAGGGTTGCGTGTGTTCATGGTGCCCGAAGGGACCATTCATGCGTGCGACTATTCAGACGTCTGGGGAAAGCAGAGACCTTCCCAGTGTAGAGTGGGGCGTGGTCGAGTGTCCACCGCTTCGCATGCATGCGAGCAATCGCCGCTGCGCCATCCAGTTGGGCCGGCCGCGTGTGCTCAGCTTGCGTTAAGAGTGCGGTGCGCGATTTTCAGTTTCCGCTCCGTCTGTTTCGTCCGCACTCTCTCTCGATCGGCCATCTGCAATCGCTCCCGTTCGGCATCGCTATCCCTCTCCTATTGAACCTATATGCATCATTTTTCCTCCCTAACCCTCCTGTGTTTCCCGTCATTACTTTTCAGAGCTATTAAAAGAAAATATATATGGCAATTTTCCACAGGTTTATTTAAAATACGACGCGTTCCAACCGTTCGGTCATTATCAAGTGCAACCATTAGGTCATCAATGACCTAACGATTGAAACGCGTCGTACTTTAAATAAATCTGTGAAAAAGTGTCATCTCTATTTCCTTTTAATACTCATAGGATGTCATTTCACTACATTTTGCCTGCTTCTCTTACTTTCATTGTTTATTCCTTTGCTTTGTCTGTCCGTCAGCCATTCTGTGACGCACCTTTGCCTTTTGTGCACTCCGTATATTTCAGGCAATACTAAACAAGTTATTTTTTAAGTATTCTACGAAATAAGGTAATTTTCGTGGAACATTTAAGAAGTATCCTGGCAGTCTTGCCTCTCCTCATGGACTTCCTTCTTCATTTCTCAATGAGGCTTGCTTCCTCTCATTCCATCTACAAGTCCTATTCTCTTCCTTTATCTACCTTGATTACCCAACGCCGTTCCACAACCTTGTTCACCTCGTTCACCTCGTTTACCTTCTAACACCGTTTTCAATATCTCTTCCCCTCTAAGTATTCCCCCATCCATACCTTCTCAATCCACCGTATCTCATTTGCAAGTCGCTTCTAATCACTCACCATGTCCGACACTTCGTCGTTCCTCCTTCAATTCGACCGCTTCATCTTCTCAATATTTTTCTAGAATGTCATCAAATAATGTGCTCAAAATATTTAATTTGCAACGTTGATAATTTTTATCGTAAACAAAAATATATTATTGTTTGGCACTTTTTATGCTAGAGTTTTCTACACGAATTAGCCGGGCATCCATAAGCATGGAATATTATGTTAGGACGAGATTTATGAATTGCCTGTACATCTATGGTGGAGGAAATGAAAAAATTTGATCTATTATACATTCTGTTAGGAATTACTATTAAGGAGGCTGGCAGGGATTGGGAACAGTATCCTTCAACACTAGAATTATTTGTAACAGATTACAGATTAACAGATTAACCATGGTCTTTGCTATGCCATCGGTCTTGTGTACATATTTTCAAGGCTGCCCTGCTTTGCCTTGAACAGTTTGTCATAATCTTTTAAAATCGATTATGACCTGCTTTGCTCTATAGCTGTTTGGCAATGGCTGACAAATGGTGTTGCTATTGTTTTGTTGCTCGTGTGTGTACATGGTCGCCATCCCTCGGTATTTTTCTCCGACATATGAATTTTTCTGTGTTTTTTTCGAATGAAAATGCAGCAGAGAACTTCATCAGGATTTTCAACGTTCAAAAGAAAAATTTTGCACCACCAATGTGAGTTGGCTACCTAGTGTCAATTCATTTCTAAGGTATTTCACAATTCAGCAACGAGTTTAAAATAATTTATGTACCCTAGGATGTGATTTCTACACAAATTTAAAAAGATTTATCTCTTTTTAGGCACAATTTAAAGCTCGCAAGCCTCTTCAAGATCAGTATTAGCCCTGGAAACAACAAAACTAAATGGACGAAAGACAGATATATTTGTAGATATAAAGGTCGTTGTCTGCGTTAACAATTGCAATGGACATAAGAAAGAGACGCATGAAGAAAGATGGTGATCAGAGAAAATTAGTGTAAATGTGAGGAAAACAATGAATAACGAGAAAATTTAATAACTGGCTGGAATGTATTTGGTAATTATTTCGGTGGAAATCCCAAAATTGCTGTTTATACCCTAATTTAAACGTTAAACTTGTGGAACTTAGGAGTACCGACTAGGTCCAACATTGATTTAATCCTGATTTCGTTACAGGGGATGGATAATAGTGGGTACGGGCTGACAATGTGTGAGGGAATAAGAAATGACGGGTATTTTCTAGTTGAACCTTTTCGAAGCATATTAGGAAGATATATAGCATTGAAAATTTTGACAATAATTTTGTATTTATGTTAAGTAGGAATCAGGCTTTCCTTAGTTCCTTCGGTAACCAATACCTACATTACCGTGAATTAATAATCTGATCAATGCTTGGAATGAATCTACTTTTGCTAGCTTGCCATTAGCGTTTTTACATAAAAAATTCATTGGTCACGAAATGGAAGATATGTAGAAAGTGCATGTTTTAATGACAAATAAAGACCTTGTCACGGAAGCTTCCGCTTCCAACGTTCATGACCGGCTGTCACCCTATGAAGAATGAATCTTTGCCATTTGTCTTGGGTAACACCTGATACCATACCCCTTGGACCACGTTCAGCATTTATGAGCGCAATGCGATGCTCGTGGTTCCCGTAGTCTCTCGGTATAATCAGCCGACGACGAGATGCTTCCAAAGGGCCCCTAACACGTGTGCCACAAGGGCCACGCCTCTGACCCCTCACCTTTTCTCAAACTGCGGAGAGACGCAGGTGGCGCATTTCCGCTGGAGACGGGCACTCAATCACTGCGGCAGGGAACTCGTCGGCGGGGCATGATGCCGACACATGGGCCCCTGCCGCCGCCCCTGTACTCCTTTGGGCGCCATGGATCGCCGCGAATATTAATCCTCCTAGGGAGCACGACCACTGAGAAGTAAGGGACCGGGTAGTATCACCGTGAGCCGAATGCTGCAGTGGCTGTAATTGCTATTTTCGAAATTCGCCACTCAGCGCGGCGTGTCCGTAAATAGGGCAAGCAGATTTGATCGCCGGATCTTAGTGAGGGCAAAGGTCTCTCAGTAAATTACTATATTTCTTAGACGAGCGATATCCCTCAGTTGAGGTAGTTACTCATGTTTACTTTTGAAGCAACTTTTAGAAGAAATTGTTAAAAATTAAATAATAAGGTGAAATTTCATTTCTTTGTGAAGATATGAATGGAATAAAGTGTGAAGTCACTTTAAGCTGAGTACATTTTGGAGATAATTTTAGCTCATTTTTAACACGCTTTTTTTGCGCGAAGGAATTTTTTTATTTATTGCTTATAAATTTTGACTTGAACTTCATTGTATCGCGCGGTAACCTAATGATCTATTTTGGTATTAAAAGGGGTGAAATGGAATGAAAAAAACCTACATAAAGTCCATTTTTTTAAAATCCACGATTCAGACTATCTGACAGGGTTAGAAGTTGAGACTCTCAACTATCAAAAGGAATGAACACGGTTGTCAATTTGAGATTGAGAATGGGATACAGTAAACCTTTATCCTACGTAAGTCATTTTCTCCTATTCAATTCTGAATCCTAGAGAATATTAGGAGGACTTAGTCTAACTGTGAAAAGTGTATAAGTACCTGAATATTCTCCTTCTTCTGATGGTATTTCAACGATTCACCAATTTGTAGGACTGAAGTAAAATGTACACCAGGCACAAGGTTTAACAAGCTATCAATGGAAATGTAAACCACGTATTTTTTCCTCCCTTTATTTAGATGGGACTTAAGTTCTTCCCAACACTTATTTTTATGCATCAATCGTAATTAATTGTTGACAACCTTAATTTGCCCGTTTAAAAAAATGTCTTCATACAAATAGTTATGTCCCTAATATTGTGTTGGCAAGATAGGCAGCGTGAGGCTAACAGTTTTTCAAAAGAAATGAAGGAAGTGGGCTGCGGAAATTGAAAATGTGAAAGGATTAATGCGAGAAGGAAATTTTGGTGGAGAAATGAATTCAAATAATGCATCATCCTAGTGTGTATCAATATCTCTGCTTTTTTCTATATTCTCCTTTTGATATTTTCAATTTTATTTAGAAATGCTACGTGAATTTAAGTGTCCCGATATACTAAAGCCAGTTTCTTTACCTAGTTCACATTCTCTTCCCACTCATTTCATTTCTATCGGAAAGTTTTCACGTGCATCTTTGCAGGCACGGTTGCTTCCACTTCTTGGTCGGGAGTGCGTGACTTTATGGGCAAAGGCCCGTGGAAATCCACCCGCTTGGGAAAGCAGGTCGGGGACGGCGTAACAATGGACTGAGTGAGGAGTTGGGAGCAGATGAGGGTTATACGTGTCACCGTTGCCAAGTTCGCACGCCAGGCTCTGAACCCCGAATATCCATCAGGAGAGTGACTATGTGTATGTATGGGGCGGAGGGTGGGAGGGGTGGTTTCGTCACGGGTGTCGGAAGTGGAGGCGTCAAATGTCATTATCCGCACGATGGAGATTCTGTGGGTGTCGCGCGATCTGGGGCGGAGGAGCGAATAATGGCCCCCAGTGTCCCGGATGCGCGCCCGGCGACATTCAGTCACAGTTGCCGGGCATCGCTCACTTCGCAACCCCCCCCCCCACCCTGCGTGGTCATTGTTCGCCTTTCCCGCCATTCCTCTGCGCCCGCACAACCCCATCCGTCCTTTGACCCACCCACCCCCCAAGAATTGCCAATCTCCAAACTCCAGGAGAAGGAGAGCCCCTCCCCTCAGTTTATGCCCCTGTTTACACACACATCTCTTCTTTCCCTTCTTCGCTTCCTGGATTTTGGATTGCGTCGGAAATCCTGCTCTAAAAGACTAATTCCGCTTCATCTTCGCAGGTTGTCGAGGGACTGCAATTAGGTCTATGATAAAATAAAAACAAAAAAATAGCTATTTCCCACTTTATTGTATGACTCCACTCCCGGCCATGGTTTTGACTCTACATGTCATTTTCATGGTTTATATTTTATCACGGATGAATCGCTTTTCCACCACGTCAAGCCAGAAATGATTTCGTACGGACACAATTAGGATTTGAATAGGGTGATGACTGCTCCATAAAGCACACAATGAAACAAGTAACTTTATGCGGAGTCAAGTGAAGGGTTGCACCAAGGGTGAAATGCGTTAAGAAAAAGTCATTTGGCTCAGCCAAGATTCGAGCCCGGGTCTCCAGACTCCTGATCAGATATGCTACCACTTACACAGCCAAGCCAACTAATTACAGGGGTGTTTAAGTTCTCGTTCGGTTACCCGGGATCAAATTCCGTAAAACCAGTTCGGTAACCTTTTTCAGCAAACCAAGTTTGAAATTTGACCTTAAAAAAAGATGCTTAGGTAATTTGTCAGATAGCATAATTGAACGGCAAAGGGAGGATCCAAGTTGAAATCCCGGCCGAGCGAATTAATTTTTCACGGCGAATTTCATGCTTGGCGTACTGCTATTGCCACACAATTTTTCATTTCTTTAGAGTTCGAGTCATAATGAGAGCCAATTGCAGATATTTCGTGATGAGCTGCATTTTCCTTTGCTCGATGAAATTCTTTTAATTAGACGAAGGCATCAAATCATCATTTAAATGTTGGAAAAGAAGCCTACATTGGTTCTGTTCTCCTTGGTCTTTTGATTCGTCTGTGTCCAGAGGGATCTGTTGAAGGGTTATTTTGCTACAAATATATCATTCATAGCGCTTCAAGGGTCAATGCAGATGTCTCTGTTCGCAAAAATAGTTTCGTTTCGGTGATTATTTGCCTTCTTTGATGCCCATTCGAAGCAAACTCTGTAATAATAAAGATAGGTTTTTGATAAAGATAGGTTTTTGATAGCTCTAGCTTACAATTTTGGCCTGAAATTTCTAAAAATTTGGTTGTGTTCCTAATAGTCGTGAATGAAGTATCGCAGGGAAACCTGAAATGCACTCAACTGTGCGTCTCTGGGATTGAGGAAAATTGTTTCCATTCAGGAATCGAATTTGACCAAAATCACAAAAAATGTGTGAAGCCATTTCTTAAAAGTATCTATACGTAACATTTAAATGCGAAAAAATGAATCTGTGGTTTATATTTTGGACAAAATGTGGCTTAACCAAAACACTAAAAAGGAATGCACCACCTGTGTAGTTACAAGTTATTTGGGAAACAAATGCTATGGACGTGCTATAGTGGATTTTCGTTAATTTGCCCTGTATTTCAACATAAACTTTCTTTAATAATGGCATTAGTATAAGGAGTGCGAAGAAAATCAGGCCTGTTAATGTTTTCCCATAATTGCCAAGAGTTTTTGTTAGTATGCTAAAAATGACAGGGTTGTCAACAGCTAAAATTGTCAAGAGTAAACTTTGATAAAAGCATTGGACAAATCGACATTAAATCCACTAAGTAACCATAACAATAAGACAAGTTCTTGGTAGAGCATGGTGTTTTCGTGATATTATACTCAGATTTTCTGTGTGTGGGAGGGAAAAATCTAGTGCGAATTCTTGGGAGATGTGAGGAGAGATTCATCCAACTCAAGTCCCAGTTAAACCACTGCGTCTTCGCTCAGCATCACCACCACCACTTTGAGGGTGAGCAGCATGAGGAGTTCATCCCCCTGCGCACTACGCCCTACTTCTTCGTCAGAATTCCTCCGCGAGCCGCACTCCGCGTGCCGACGCTTTTTCTCTCTTCGCCTTGATCCATTTTCTCGGAATGGAGCGCACTTAGGTCGCCGGGAGGGGCGAGTTGCCTTCGCGCGAGAGAGGTCAAGTTCGTTGTCGTAAAATATCTCCAATTCATTGTACCCTCTCTCAGCTTCCAACGCAAATATATATGTATATTCTGCCTCTAGCGATATGCTTTGGTTTCCCTCTAGTGTGCTAAACTTCCAACTTTAACTTAAACAACTGAATTGGTGCAGGTGAATTAACCATTCTTTCTTTTGCTTCTTCTTTTTGGTGAGTTTTAAAATGTAAATATATTATAGTGTTAATAAACACGGACTTTATCGCTCTAATAATTATTAGTCGTCCAGTTAAATTAGTCTACTAAAAATGCTGTATTACCCTAAATAAAGTAATAATATTAATTTACGCATTTATTGCTCTGGGTGTTTTAACTCCTTTGGAACAGAGAAATTATTAAGTAATTAATAATGCAAAGAAGTACACGACGCTCACAATGGAATATTATGTGTATAAAATGAGTCTCCTACCTAACTCTGGGGAAGGTGGATGTATACCACCTTTATTCATGGGCGACTAATAATTATTAGAGCGATAAAGTCCGTATATAATATATATATATTGATATTGCGACTAAAGTTAGTACATAGGTGCACTAGATGCGTCCTTTGCACCGTTTTCTCATTACCCTTTGTTACATTACGTCATACAACTTTTGTGGTTATCTCCAATTGCGCCGGCTAGGCACAACTTTTCAATCGCTTAAAGGAAAAACATGACTTAAATTTTTCAACTACACAACATCCATTAATCCTATCGGTGCTAACCTTTTTGCTGGGGAAGACGTTTTTGGTCTACACACGTACGGACACACACTGCTATCAGTGCTGTGGAGCGGGGTATAATAAGTCGATCCAGTGTCCATTATACGGAATTCATTTTTCCATTGTTTGCTGTTTAATCGTGCCTAATAATCCTGCCATGAGACCATGCATTCCAATTTTCTTAACTTTCTGGGTACTATTTTTCCCGAGCAACGCCGGGTGGCGTGCTAGTGATAAATATATTCAGCCACTGAATGATTCATTTGTAACTTATTATTTTTGCTTTTTTCCAAGGAATATCATCTACTGGTGCTATCTATAGTCACTTGTATGAATAGGAATGGACCTTAAAGCTGCTAAAATGGTTAGTTTCGTTAATGGTGTGATAATAGGAAACCACTACTAATTCGTATTTTTACCGTGGATTTAGATTGATGGATTTAGATGCTAGCTCATAGAGTGGTTTTAGAATGTAATAGTTTTAACTGTTCTAATTTTGAATGCATTTCCTATTCACACGCAATGTTGCAAATTTTGAATATTTGAAATATATTGAAAACGTGGGCTGATATTTTTCTTTACCCTTTTTGGTACTCTGCCTGAGCTAAGTTTCTAAAATTTGTCAAAACATCATCATGTTGGTGTGTTCCAAATTGCAAGTTTGGATTCAAGGCATAATTGTGGTCGTATCCTAATTCATTACATTAATGCCCAAGAGAGCGTCTATGTGTGAGATATGTGGTAAGGATACTCCATTGAATCACCCCATGCCACGTACCTATTGAGGCGGTTTTTGGGGCCGTATGAATATGTAGATGAGAGAACTCGGGAACTTATCGGATATTTGTGATATATCAATGTTTATCGCCTTTAAAATTTTGCTGATAAATCATTATTTTGATAATTCATATGGCTTCCGATAACCTTTATATATTAAGATTTGTAAATTTATTTTTTCAAGTAATGTCATTGGTCAAGTTGGCAATCTTTATTTAGTTTTTAGAGTGCTCTTATTGTACCCTGACGGCAGGCCGTATGTTTACCCTCTGATTTCTGACTTTTTCCATCTACTACAGCACCGCTGTCCTCGTCCTTTCCCTGTTATATGTTTCTATCCCTTTCTTTCTTTACCTCTGAATTTATTTGTATTTATGCGCTTAAGACGACGTGGAAATGAATGCTTTTATACATATGCTCATATAATTATATAATATACGTAGTGAGTTACCTAGATATTATTCTGCAGTCAGTATCGCTGGCCAAATCATAATAATGTTTGACTTGGCTACTCTGTTCTCAGTATTTCTTCTCTCTCACATCCTTCTTAACATGCTCTATACAACTCAATCGAGTTCTTCCGTTTTCATTCTTCCTATCAACTTGTCCCTCGACGCGTAAATGTTATAATATGGAATCAGAACGGGGTCATATGCGATCGAGTTAAATTCTCGGCCAACGAGCATGGAGTGACTGTGTTAGATAGGTGTGCCCACGAAGGGAGAGCGGCCTAATGGTTATGCGCGGAGGGTGGGTCGATTGCGAAGTGGCAGGGGGTGGCCTATGGTGTGACGTCCACCTCTGCTTTGCATGCGATGTGGGCGAAACACGGTGACCGGGTGAAGGGTCATCTTCATAGTTATCACCGCCTCCTCCCGCCCACCCTCCTTGGTGCCTGTGTGAGGGTGTGATGGGCGCACTTGGTCAGCAGGCATTCCGGAAGCTCGGAGGGGGGGGGGGGTGGGATTTGGTGGGGGTGGAAGTGGCCGTTAAGCGCCCGTTGCTCATTTCCAGAATGGCCTGCCAAGATTTCGCGGACCCACTTACCCCATTCGCTGACCTTTCCCGTCGTCAAACACCAGTCTGAGGGGGGATTGGGGTGCCGAGAAAAAGTAGTTATGAGCCCCCCTTTACTCCTCGCCACCTCCCCCACCTACTCTACCCTTGGAAGGGGTCATTATCCATCATAATGCCTCTCCATTGTCGCTCTTTATCTCGTTCTCATTTTATACATCATCAGGTCGGGGTCAGGTCGGGGATTTTCTTTTTTTATTCCAATTTACCAACAGCGTTATACTTGGTAACCTGTTTACTTTGCATCGCTGCATAATTAAGTCTTACGTGCTAAGTTGATTGATGTATGTTTTATGTAGTATCATGATTACCAGTTTCTGAAATACTTCATAGGAAATTTTTACGTATCTTCTCAGCTATTTATATACCAAAATGGTGTAGTTAAATCTCCTTTGAGTGATGAAGCTCAATAAAAAAATCTGCTTCAACAACCACTAAGCTGTACTTGAATTCTTATCTATAACCCGAACACTGCATTATATACGCTTAAGAAAGCTTTGTTAGTACATATAGGATCTCCCATCACTCTTGTGCTAATTAATGCAATACAGTAATGTAAAACGAGAAGATACACACAAAAAAAAACACGATTAATTTTACATAAATTGGCCTAGATAAATATTTTAAACCTATTTTCTTCATATTTCTTGGAATGCCTTACTTTCTCCGGAGCTGATGTGTAGTAATTTTATAATAACTGAGGTCAACACCATTTTCCTGTCACTTGTATAAAAGATTAGTATTTTACCTTTGGCACATTTTTTCGCTTCTCTTTTATTTAGCTTGGTAGCCTAATTTTAGTACATTTAATGAAGTCTTGTACTAATTATTGGGAGATCAAGAGTGCTTTTTTAATGCTAGCTGGGTCATAACATTTATAGCTCTGTTGCAGTCCTCTCAGAACACCGTGATTAAGGATGTTTATTAGACACTATAAGATTGCTCCATTAAGTGTGGTGTCGCATAGCTGTCAACTCATGTCATTTTACAGATCAAATTAGTTGCCCTGGTTTCCTCTGTCGGGGACGACCGTTAACTGGGAGCTATGTGCCATTTACGACTGGCTCAACGGTTGCCAATGGTCAGGTTATTAATGAAACTGTGGAAAGCTGAGGGAAAGCCGTTGATAGCCTAACAAGGTGTCGCGTATCTTAATGTCCGATCCAGTTTTTAACAAGCTGTCTTTTTAGTTTCTTCTTGCATAGCACGCAGCCAAGTTGTGACACCTAACGGATGTGTCTCCACAAGTATGAAGGGAGAGTAATACTATGTATGGTTCCCGGCTTCACGTTTTAGAACCACTGTATACGGTAAAAAATCAATTTTCTCCTTCTACAGTGAATATTTATTGACACCGACGATGAATTTTGGACAATTTAATCATTATCAAGGTGTCAACCCTGATAATGATAGGTAATGATAAACCAGTATAAAAATTGTGCTGCGTGATAGTGGCGTAGTCAAAAAACCACGATCGACGCACAAAATATTCCGTTTGAAACTTACTGAGTGATTATCATAGCTTTTTACGTGAGCCTACTCTTGCGAAGTACCTTCTAATTTTGGAAGCAGTTGATTCAGAAATTTATCTACTGGACTTATCCTTAAGAATCTGCTCATACTATATATATTATTTTGTTTCTCTGCGTACTTATCTTGGCACAGATAGCAAATATTCTTCTTTTTATTTTGAATTTGTTTCACCTGACTGTTTTTTCCGTCTGCCAGAATTGGTCTTCCCAAGCTCTCTAGGTTTTTATTTGATTCACCTATCCGACATTTCCTCGTTTGCTCTATATGAAATACTCCCGTTTCACCATTTTTCCCGGTTTTTCATTTCCACGCGGCCTTCCGTGCTAGCTACTAACACGCAGCGAATTTCGCCATAAAAAAACTGCTCCATAAACGTCACATCGATCACAGTTTTATGGCCTCGCGCTTAATTTTTTTCTTCAATCTAACAGATGGCAAAGAAAGCCACGACGAACACAATGCCGCTGCATCAAGGTTGCAGAAGCTCACTCATACAAGTTCTAGCTGGTGGAAGTTTTGCTCTGAACAAGTTGGAAGGAGCGTTAAAAAAATGGAGGAACGTTTTTCAGGCCCGCTAGTTGCCATTGCGCGCGGGACTTGAGCGAAAACGGGCTCGCGTTAAAGACCTTGAGAGAGGAAACTAGAGACGCCACACGGCGAGGCATTGTACTAGGACGTATTTGAGGTGCGCGCGTGACGCAGGCGAAGAATGAGTGAAGTCGTAGGAATACTGAAAGCGTCACGAGTGAAAAATATGAGAAAAGGTGTGTGCAAAGCGATCTACTCGGCTTCAACGAGCACGGCGCGGAGCTGGAATAATAAGCGCTTCAAGGTGTTGGAGAAGATAGTGTGAGAAGTGAGGGATTATTAAAGAGTAGACCGTGATATGGCGAAAAAGCGGCCATGTGGTCGTGAAAACTGGTGTGGAGGAGTGCGAAGGGAGAAGTAGGATTTTAAGATAAGGTGGATGGACGTTCTACCATGTAAACCAACGTATTTTGATTGAAAAAGAGAGCATACCGTGCTTCTAGAAAACATTTGGAATTGTAGAGATATGTTTTGTTTTCTTGTAGTATTATAATGGCACAGTTTTAATAATTATCAAAAGCCAAAAGAGCTTTTGCTTTAAAAGGTTGTAATAATTGTAAGTTCATTTTTTTAATTGATATCATTTGTCATGCTAGCATGCTAATTTATTTTATTGGATTGTTCTAGTTTTATTCTTTTACTCACGCGCACGATATCAAGCAGGTTTTCTGAATATTACTCTGTAGTCAACATAGCTGGTCAAATACTCATAAAAATGAGCAGCGCGTGATTGGTGAAAAAGTCGCTGCGTGGTTGGGAACACTGGTGTGGAGAAGTGGAAAGGGAGAAGTAGGATTCAAAGATTAGGAGGATGCACGATTCACCTGGGTTCGGAGCTTCGCCACGGCTGTTTATTTTGTAGTCTTCGTTTTGATAATACGGCGACAAGTCTTTCATTCATTTCAATCACAGCAAGCACATGCACGAGAGGAATTTTTTATCATCATAATGGAGTTTAGGTATTTAAGCTCTTACTTTATCTTTTCTTTCTTATCTGGAAATATAAAAGGGTACTAATTTGGTTCCCCATCTCTCTCTGATAGATGTCTATTCTCAAAAGTTCAAGCAATCTAACCTCCGAGTCTCCATCGGCTCGAAGCCTATAAACCGATCAGTTAGGAAATGCGCTATTTTGGAATTATGTGAGGCTTTTTTTATGCTCATAATACATTATGATGACATAAAATTCTTCTCCTACCTATGCTTGCTGCGAACAAAATCAAATAGCAATTTAGCGACAAGCGATCAATATGAAGACATTATGAAGTACCGCCATAACCGAGCCTCGAACCCTGGTCTCTGCGGTGATAGTTAACGATATTAACTACAACCTTATACGACGAACACGAGGGGAGGGCATATATATTGAAATAATACAAGGCATGTTAAAAGTAACGCATGAAAAATAATTAATTACAGCCAAACTAAATCCAATTCAATGAATCCACTACTAATTCCAGGATGAGTCCGGCATTTTGAATTCTATAAAAAATACGGAGCAAGGTATGTGGTCTCCCCTTGTTAGTGATCTAACGCGAGGGTTTGTTTGGTTGTTAGAGTAGAGCTCACCCTGGTATTGGTTTCAATGGCGCGCCCTTCCCACTAAACCACCGTTCAACGAGGTTTGCGCAATTTAAACGTAAAGGTTGATTAGGGTAGAGCTCTTCCTGAATTTGGCTTCTAGCGGCGCTCTTCAGGGAGTTGACGTTGAGCTGGAATAATAAAAGGTGCAAAGTGTTATGAGGACATGGCGTGAAAGAGAGCGGAGAGGGTGATTGTTAAAGAGTAGCACGTGATGGGGCGAAAAAACGGCCATATGCTTGTAAAAGCTGATGTGAAGGTGTGGGACACAAGAAATGATAATAAGTTTATTGTCACTACATGCAACAAATTACATTTCAATAGTAAATTTAGAGCAACTTTAGGTAGCTTTTAAGGAGAAACTTTTTAAGGATATCATCAAATAATATTACATTATGCTTTTAGGTGAAGATATATCGATGACGAAGCTCTGACAGAGTGTATCTCAAAAATTGCAGTCTTTCAGGAGAGCAACAAAACGATATATTTTTTCAATTATTTATAATTTTAATTGAAATTAAAAACCAAGAATACATGAAACTGAAAAAGAAGCATATATTTGCAAACAAAGAGATTTTTTTGCTAGAAATTTATTTATTATTAACAGTATTAACTCAGACCGGTAATATTTTGAAATAAATGTTGTTAAACTAAGCCATCAATGCATAGAAAGTGTAGAGAAATTAACACTCTTTTCTTCTCTCACACTTCCTTTTTTCCTTTTTTCCTTGTTTCCTTTTTTTTCATATTTCCTTTTTTCCTTATTTCCTTATTTCCTTGTTTCCTTTTTTCCTTATTTCCTTTTTTCCTTTTTCCTTTTTCCTTCTTTCCTTATTTCCTTATTTCCTTTTTCCCTTATTTCCTTTTTTCCTTATTTCCTTTTTTCCTTATTTCCTTATTTCCTCATAACCTTATTTCCTTATTCCCTTTTTTTCCTTTTTTCCTTTTTCCTTATTTCCTTATTTACTTTGTTCCTTATTACCTATTTTCCTTTTTTCCTTATTTCCTTTTTCCCTTAATTTCTTTTTTCCTTATTTCCTTTTTTCCTTTTTCCCTTATTTCCTTTTTTTCCTTATTTCCTTATTTCCTTTTTTCCTTATTTTCTTTTTTCCTTATATCTTTTTTTTCTTTTTTCCTTTTTCCTTTTTTCCTTATAACCTTTTTTCCTTTTTTCCTTTTTCCCTTATTTTCTATTTTCCTCATATCTTTTTTTCTTTTTTTTCTTTTTTCCTTATTTCCTTATTTCCTTTTTCCCTTATTTCCTTATCTCCTATCTTCCTTATTTCCTTTTTTCCTTATTTCCTTTTTTCCGTTTTTTCTTTTTTCCTTATTTCCTTTTTTCGTTTTTCCCTTTTTCATTATTTCCTTTTTTCCTTATTTCCTTTTTTCCTTTTTCCCTAATTTTCTATTTTTCTTATATCCTTTTTTTCTTTTTTCCCTTCTTCCTTTTTTTCCTTATTTCCTTAATTCCTTATTTCCTTATTTCCTTTTTCTGTTTTTCCTTTTTTTCCATATTTCATTTTTTCGTTATTCCCTTTTCCTTATTTTTTTTCTATTTTCCTTTTTTGCTTATTTCCCTTTTTCCTTATTTTCTTTTTTCCTTATTTTCTTTTTCCGTTTTTCCTTATTTCCTTATTCAATTTTTCCTTTTTTCCTAATTTCCTTTTTTCCTTATTTTCTTTTTTCCTTTTTTCCTTTTTACCATTTTTCCTTATTTCCTTATCCCTTATTTTCTTTTTTCCTTATTTCCATTTTTTCTTTTTTCCTATTTTTCTTTTTTTCCGTTTCCTTTATTCCTTTTTTCCTTTTTTCATTTTTTCTTATTTCCTTTTTTCCTTATTTACTTTTTTCCTTATTTCCTTTTTTCTTATTTCCTTTTTTCCTTATTACCTATTTTCCTTTTTTCCTTTTTTCTTTTTACCAATTTTCCTTATTTCCTTCTTTCCTTCTTTCATTTTGTTTTTTTTTCCTTTTTTCGTTTTTTTTCCTTATTTCTATTTTACGTTTTTCCTTTTTCCTTATTTCCTTTTTTCGTTTTTCCCTTTTTCCTTATTTCCTATTTTCCTTATTTCCTTTTTCCCTTATATTCTTTTTTCCTTAATTCCTTTTTTCTTTTTTCCTTTTCCTTTTTTTCTCATTTCCTGATTTCCTTATTTTCTATTTTCCTTATTTTCTTTTTCCGTTTTTCCTCATTTCCTTATTTCATTTTTCCTTTTTTCCTAATTTCCTTTTTTCCTTATTTTCTTTTTTCCTTTTTCCTTTTTACCATTTTTCCTTATTTCCTTATCCCTTATTTTCTTTTTTCCTTATTTCCATTTTTTCTTTTTTCCTATTTTTCTTTTTTTCCGTTTCCTTTATTCCTTTTTTCCTTTTTTCATTTTTTCTTATTTCCTTTTTTCCTTATTTACTTTTTTCCTTATTTCCTTTTTTCTTATTTCCTTTTTTCCTTATTTACTTTTTTCCTTTTTGCCTTTTTCTTTTTACCAATTTTCCTTATTTCCTTTTTCCTTTTTTCCTTATTCCCTTATTTACTTTTTTACTTATTTCCATTTTTCCTTTTTTCCTTTTCTCCTACTTTCTTTTTTCCTTTTTTCCTTATTTCCTTTTTTCCTTATTTCCTTAATTCCTTATTTCCTTATTTCCTTTTTCTGTTTTTCCTTTTTTTCCATATTTCATTTTTTCGTTATTCCCTTTTCCTTATTTTTTTTCTATTTTCCTTTTTTGCTTATTTCCCTTTTTCCTTATTTTCTTTTTTCCTTATTTTCTTTTTCGGTTTTTCCTTATTTCCTTATTTCATTTTTCCTTTTTTCCTAATTTCCTTTTTTCCTTATTTTCTTTTTTCCTTTTTTCCTTTTTACCATTTTTCCTTATTTCCTTATCCCTTATTTTCTTTTTTCCTTATTTCCATTTTTTCTTTTTTCCTATTTTTCTTTTTTTCCGTTTCCTTTATTCCTTTTTTCCTTCTTTCATTTTTTCTTATTTCCTTTTTTCCTTATTTACTTTTTTCTTATTTCCTTTTTTCTTATTTCCTTTTTTCCTTATTACCTATTTTCCTTTTTTCCTTTTTTTCTTTTTACCAATTTTCCTTATTTCCTTCTTTCCTTCTTTCCTTTTTTCTTTTTTTTTCCTTTTTTCGTTTTTTTCCTTATTTCTATTTTACGTTTTTCGTTTTTCCTTATTTCCTTTTTTCGTTTTTCCCTTTTTCCTTATTTCCTATTTTCCTTATTTCCTTTTTCCCTTATATTCTTTTTTCCTTAATTCCTTTTTTCTTTTTTTCTTTTCCTTTTTTTCTCATTTCCTGATTTCCTTATTTTCTTTTTTCCTTATTTTCTTTTTCCGTTTTTCCTCATTTCCTTATTTCATTTTTCCTTTTTTCCTAATTTCCTTTTCTCCTTATTTTCTTTTTTCCTTTTTCCTTTTTACCATTTTTCCTTATTTCCTTATCCCTTATTTTCTTTTTTCCTTATTTCCATTTTTTCTTTTTTCCTATTTTTCTTTTTTTCCGTTTCCTTTATTCCTTTTTTCCTTTTTTCATTTTTTCTTATTTCCTTTTTTCCTTATTTACTTTTTTCCTTATTTCCTTTTTTCTTATTTCCTTTTTTCCTTATTTACTTTTTTCCTTTTTGCCTTTTTCTTTTTACCAATTTTCCTTATTTCCTTTTTCCTTTTTTCCTTATTCCCTTATTTACTTTTTTACTTATTTCCATTTTTCCTTTTTTCCTTTTCTCCTACTTCCTTTTTTCCTTTTTTCCTTATTTCCTTTTTTCTTTATTACCTTATTTCCTTTTTTCGTTATTTCCTTTTTTCCTTTTTTCATTTTTCCTTTTTTCCTTATTACCATATTTCCTTTTTCCTTAGTTCCTAATTTCTTTTTTCCTTATTTCCTTTTTTCCTTATTTCCTTATTTCCTCATAACCTTATTTCCTTATTCCCTTTTTTTCCTTTTTTCCTTATTTCCTTTTTTCCTTATTTCCTTATTTCCTTATAACCTTATTTCCTTATTTCCTTATTCCCTTTTTTTCCTTATTTCATTTTTTCCTTATTTCCTTATTTACTTTGTTCCTTATTACCTATTTTCCTTTTTTCCTTTTTTCTTTTTACCAATTTTCCTTATTTCCTTCTTTCCTTCTTTCCTTCTTTCCTTCTTTCCTTTTTTCTTTTTTTTTCCTTTTTTCGTTTTTTTCTCTATTTCTATTTTCCGTTTTTCCTTTTTCCTTATTTCCTTTTTTCTTTTTTCCCTTTTTCCTTATTTCCTATTTTCCTTATTTCCTTTTTCCCTTATATTCTTTTTCCCTTAATTCCTTTTTTCTTTTTTCCTTTTCCTTTTTTCCTCATTTCCTGATTTCCTTATTTCCTTTTTTCTTTATTTCCTTATTTCCTCTTTTCCTTTTTTCCTTGTTTCCATTTTTCCTTTTTCCTTTCCCCCTTTTTCCTTTTTTCCTTATTTTCTTTCCTTATCTCCTTTTTTTTATTTCCTTTTTTCCTTATTTCCTTTTTTCCTTATTTCCTTATTTCCTTTTTCCATTTTCTCTTTTTTTTCTTTTCTCATTTTTTACATATTTCTTTTTTTCTTTATTACCTTATTTCCTATTATCCTTATTTCCTTTTTCTTTTTTTTCCTTTTTCCTTTTTTCCTTATTTCTATATTTCCTTTTTTCCGTACTTTCCAATTTACTTTTTTCCTTTTTTTTTCCTTATTTCATTTTTTCCTATTTTCCTTCTTTCCTTTTTTCCTTACTTCCTTTATTCCTTATTTTCATGTTTTTTTAATTTCCTTTTATCCTTATTTTCTTTTTTCCTGATTTCCCTTATCCTTTCTCTTTTTTTCCTTATTTCCTTTTTACCATATTTCCTTTTATCCTTTTATCCTTTTTTTTGTTTTTACCTTTTTTCCTTTTTTCCTTATTTCATTTTCCCTTTTTTCTTTTTTCCTTATATGGTTTTTTTCTTTCCTTTTTCCTTGTTTCCTTTTTCCTTATTTCATTTTTTTCTTATTTCCATTTTTCCTTATTTCCTTTTTTCTTTTTGCCTTTTTTCTTTTTACCCATTTTACTTATTTCCTTTTATCCTTATTTCCTTTTTTCCTGATTTCCCTTATCCTTTCTCTTTTTTTTCCTTATTTCCTTTTTACCTTATTTCCTTTTATCCTTTTATCCTTTTTTTCTTTTTTACCTTTTTTCCTTTTTTCCTTATTTCCTTTTTCCCTTTTTTCTTTTTTCCTTATATCCTTTTTTTCTTTTTCCTTTTTCCTTTTTCCTTGTTTCCCTTTTCCTTATTTCCTTTTTATCTTATTTCCATTTTTCCTTATTTCCTTTTTTCTTTTTGCCTTTTTTCTTTTTACCCATTTTACTTATTTCCTTTTATCCTTATTTCCTTTTTTCCTGATTTCCCTTATCCTTTCTCTTTTTTTCCTTATTTCCTTTTTACCTCATTTCCTTTTATCCTTTTATCCTTTTTTCCTTTTTACCTTTTTTCCTTTTTTTCTTATTTCCTTTTTCCGTTTTTTCTTTTTTCCTTATATCCTTTTTTTCTTTTTCCTTTTTCCTTGTTTCCTTTTTCCTTATTTCCTTTTTTTTCTTATTTCCATTTTTCCTTATTTCCTTTTTTCTTTTTGCCTTTTTTCTTTTTACCCATTTTACTTATTTCATTTTTCCTTTTTTCCTTAACCCCTTATTTCCTTTTTTCCTTTTTTCCTTTTTTCCTTATTTCCTTATTTCTTTTTTCTTTATTTCATTTTTCCGTTTTTCCTTTTTTCCTTATTTCCTTTTTTCCTTATTTCCTTTTTTCTTCTTTTCCTTTGTTTACTTCTTTTTTGTTTACTCCTTTTTTGTTAAATCCTTTTACGTTAATTCCTATATTGTTAACTCCTTTTTTGTTAACTGTTTTCTTGTAATCTCCTTTTTTGTTAACTGCTTTTTTGTTAAATCCTATTTTGTTAACTCCTTTTTTTAACTCTTTTTTTGTTAACTACTTTTTTGTTGACTCCTTTTTTGTTTACTCCTATTTCTGTATCTTCTTTTTTTGTTAACTCCTTTTTTGTTTACTCCTTTTTTCTTAACTTTTTTTTGTTAACTCCTTTTTTGTTAACTCCGATTTTTTTAACTCCTTAGGAGTTTTTATGGGATTATCGGGATTTCAAACCAGCCCACTATCCTCAAACTATCCCCTGTAGACATGCTAGGGCAATTTTCTACACCTGGGCCACCACAACCATACTATTATATTAAAATGGAGCTGTGTGCCTGTTACTCAATCCCACTAGAGCTATTGCAGCGATTTAAGAGAAATTGGCAGGATAATCCGTGATATACTCGGTGCATATATATAGGTTACATAACGAAACATCCTAGGGGTCATTGTATTGAAAAAACATGACGGCCTTGAAAGAGAATATGGGGAACGTGGACAAGCTTCCATATTACCGCTGTTAAAGCATTTTAAACTGAGATTGAGGTACCTGTTTAATTTTCAAAGTGTCTCCTTTTTTTAACTCCTTTTATGTTAACTCCTTTATTGTTCACTCCTTTTTTGTTTACTCCTATTTTGTTAACACCCTTTTTGTTAATTCTTTTTTTGTGAACTACTTTTATTGTAAACTCCTTTTTTGTGAACTTTTTTTCTGTTAACTCCTTTTTGTTAAATCCTTTTTTGTTAACTCCTTTTTTGTTAACTCCTTTCTTGATAACTCCTTTTTTGTGTACTCTTTTTTTGTTTACGCCTTTATTGTTAACTCCTTTTTTGTTTACTCTTTTTTTGTTTACTCTTTTTTTGTAAACTCCTTTTTTGTTAACTACTTTTTTGTTAAATCCTTTTTTGTTAACTCCTTATTTTAACTCTTTTTTTGTTAACCACTTTTTTGTTTACCCCTTTTTTGTTTACTCCTTTTTTGTGTACTCTTTTTTTGTTTACTCCTTTTTTGTTAACTCCTTTTTTGATAACTCCTTTTTTGTTTACCCCTTTTTTGTTTACTCTTTTTTTGTTTACTCCTTTTTTGTTTACTCTTTTTTTGTTCACTCTTTTTTTGTTTTCCGCTTTTTTGTTTACTCTTTTTTTTGTTTACTCCTTTTCTGTTTACTCTTTTTTTTGTTTACTCTTTTTTTGTTTACTCCTTTTTTGTTAACTCCTTTTTCGTTAATCCCTTTTTTGTTAACTCCTTTAGTGTTTACTCCTTTTTTGTTAACTCTTTTTATGATAACTCCTTTTTTGTTTACTCTTTTTTTGTTTACTCTTTTTTTGTAAACTCCTCTTTTTGTTTCATCCTTTTTTGTTAACTCCTTTTTTGTTTACACCTTTTTTGTTAACTCCTTTTTTGTTTACTCTTTTTTTGTTTACTCCTTTTTTTACTCATTTTTTTTAACTCTTTTTTTGTTTACTCCTTTTTTGTTAACTCCTTTTTTGTTTACTCCTTTTTTGCTTACTCCTTTTTTGTTTACTACTTTTTTGTTTACTCTTTTTTTGTTACTCATTTTTTGTTAACTCCTTTTTTGTTAACTCCACTTTTGTTTACTCCTTTTTTATTAACTCCTTTTTTTATAACTCTTTTTTGTTTACTCCTTTTTTGTTAACTTCTTTTGTGTTAACTCCTTTTGTGTTAACTCCGTTTTTGAAAATTCCTATTTTGATAACTCACTCTACTTTTTTTGTTCACTCCTTTTTGGTTAACTTCTTTTTTGCTAACTCCTTTTTCGTTTACTCTTTTTTTGCTTACTCCTTTCTTGTTTACTCCTTTTGTGTTTACTCCTTTTTTGTTAACTCCTTATTTGTTAACTCCTTTTTTGTTTACACATTTTTTGTTAACTCCTTTTTTGTTTACAAATTTTTTGTTAACTCCTTTTATGATAACTCCTTTTTTGTTTACTCTTTTTTTGTTTACTCCTTTTTTGTTAACTCCTATTTTTGTTAACTTCTTATTTGTTAACTCCTTTTTTGTTTACACATTTTTTGTTAACTCCTTTTTTGTTTACTCTTTTTTTTTGTTTACTCCTTTTTTTACTCATTTTTTTAAACTCTTTTTTTGTTTGCTGCTTTTTTGTTAACTCCTTTTTTGTTAACTCCTTTTTTGTTTACTCTTTTTTTTGTTTACTCCTTTTTGTTACTCATTTTTTTAAACTCTTTTTTTGTTAACTCCTTTTTTGTTAACTGTTTTCTTGTAATCTCCTTTTTTGTTAACTGCTTTTTTGTTAAATCCTATTTTGTTAACTCCTTTTTTTAACTCTTTTTTTGTTAACTACTTTTTTGTTGACTCCTTTTTTGTTTACTCCTATTTCTGTATCTTCTTTTTTTGTTAACTCCTTTTTTGTTTACTCCTTTTTTCTTAACTTTTTTTTGTTAACTCCTTTTTTGTTAACTCCGATTTTTTTAACTCCTTAGGAGTTTTTATGGGATTATCGGGATTTCAAACCAGCCCACTATCCTCAAACTATCCCCTGTAGACATGCTAGGGCACTTTTCTACACCTGGGCCACCACAACCATACTATTATATTAAAATGGAGCTGTGTGCCTGTTACTCAATCCCACTAGAGCTATTGCAGCGATTTAAGAGAAATTGGCAGGATAATCCGTGATATACTCGGTGCATATATATAGGTTACATAACGAAACATCCTAGGGGTCATTGTATTGAAAAAACATGACGGCCTTGAAAGAGAATATGGGGAACGTGGACAAGCTTCCATATTACCGCTGTTAAAGCATTTTAAACTGAGATTGAGGTACCTGTTTAATTTTCAAAGTGTCTCCTTTTTTTAACTCCTTTTATGTTAACTCCTTTATTGTTCACTCCTTTTTTGTTTACTCCTATTTTGTTAACACCCTTTTTGTTAATTCTTTTTTTGTGAACTACTTTTATTGTAAACTCCTTTTTTGTGAACTTTTTTTCTGTTAACTCCTTTTTGTTAAATCCTTTTTTGTTAACTCCTTTTTTGTTAACTCCTTTCTTGATAACTCCTTTTTTGTGTACTCTTTTTTTGTTTACGCCTTTCTTGTTAACTCCTTTTTTGTTTACTCTTTTTTTGTTTACTCTTTTTTTGTAAACTCCTTTTTTGTTAACTACTTTTTTGTTAAATCCTTTTTTGTTAACTCCTTATTTTAACTCTTTTTTTGTTAACCACTTTTTTGTTTACCCCTTTTTTGTTTACTCCTTTTTTGTTAACTCCTTTTTTGATAACTCCTTTTTTGTTTACCCCTTTTTTGTTTACTCTTTTTTTGTTTACTCCTTTTTTGTTTACTTTTTTTTTGTTCACTCTTTTTTTGTTTACCGCTTTTTTGTTTACTCTTTTTTTTGTTTACTCCTTTTCTGTTTACTCTTTTTTTTGTTTACTCTTTTTTTGTTTACTCCTTTTTTGTTAACTCCTTTTTCGTTAATCCCTTTTTTGTTAACTCCTTTAGTGTTTACTCCTTTTTTGTTAACTCTTTTTATGATAACTCCTTTTTTGTTTACTCTTTTTTTGTTTACTCTTTTTTTGTTAACTCCTCTTTTTGTTTCATCCTTTTTTGTTAACTTCTTTTTTGTTTACACCTTTTTTGTTTACACCTTTTTTGTTAACTCCTTTTTTGTTTACTCTTTTTTTGTTTACTCCTTTTTTTACTCATTTTTTTTAACTCTTTTTTTGTTTACTCCTTTTTTGTTAACTCCTTTTTTGTTTACTCCTTTTTTGCTTACTCCTTTTTTGTTTACTACTTTTTTGTTTACTCTTTTTTTGTTACTCATTTTTTGTTAACTCCTTTTTTGTTAACTCCACTTTTGTTTACTCCTTTTTTATTAACTCCTTTTTTGTTAACTCTTTTTTGTTTACTCCTTTTTTGTTAACTCCTTTTGTGTTAACTCCTTTTGTGTTAACTCCGTTTTTGAAAATTCCTATTTTGATAACTCACTCTACTTTTTTTGTTCACTCCTTTTTTTGTTAACTTCTTTTTTGCTAACTCCTTTTTCGTTTACTCTTTTTTTGCTTACTCCTTTCTTGTTTACTCCTTTTGTGTTTACTCCTTTTTTGTTAACTACTTATTTGTTAACTCCTTTTTTGTTTACACATTTTTTGTTAACTCCTTTTTTGTTTACAAATTTTTTGTTAACTCCTTTTATGATAACTCCTTTTTTGTTTACTCTTTTTTTGTTTACTCCTTTTTTGTTAACTCCTTTTTTTGTTAACTTCTTATTTGTTAACTCCTTTTTTGTTTACACATTTTTTGTTAACTCCTTTTTTGTTTACTCTTTTTTTTTGTTTACTCCTTTTTTTTACTCATTTTTTTAAACTCTTTTTTGTTTGCTGCTTTTTTGTTAACTCCTTTTTTGTTAACTCCTTTTTTGTTTACTCTTTTTTTTGTTTACTCCTTTTTGTTACTCATTTTTTTAAACTCTTTTTTTGTTAACTCCTTTTTTGTTTACTACCTTTTTGTTCACTCTTTTTTTGTTACTCATTTTTTATTAACTCCTTTTTTGTCAACTCCACTTTTGTTTACTCCTTTTTTATTAACTTCTTTTTTGTTTACTCTTTTTTGTTTACTCCTTTTGTGTTAACTCCTTTTGTGTGAACTCCTTTTTTGAAAATTCCTTTTTTTGATAACTCACTCTACTGTTTTTGTTTACTCCTTTTTTGTTTACTCCTTTTTTGTTTACTCCTTTTTGTTTACTCTTTTTTTGTTTACTCTTTTTTTGTTTAAAGAAGATTGATTTTTGATGCCACTTCGGTTGCATTTCAATCGATTTTCAAAAATGTCTGCAAATGCGATCCACTTTTTTTCAATGTTTAGCTATATATAATGTTTGTAATAGAAAGGAATTGTATTGAAGAGTTATAAATTTGATAAATAACATAAGCATGGATGTAAACTTCGGTTGACACCCCCAAATTATAGGCCATTTCCCCGTCCAACTCGGATCAATTTGTCGTCAGCGATGCGAGTGGCGACTTCTGCAACCTCATTTAAATGCGCGGTGGGCAAAAACACATTTTGAGGTTGACTCTATTGTAGTATTCGTGCCTAATTTTCTCGTTTGAATTTGCGTCCTCGGCTGCTTTTAGACCGCCCTTTGATGCTCTTTTCTTTTCTCAATGCGTGTCGTCTTTTGCCTCGCCATTATGTTCGGTGTGAATCGATGGGAGGAAATACGGATGGCTGGCGGAGGAAATTTGGGAAGAGGTCCCCTTCGTTGGGCAGAGGAGGAGGGGTGGGAGAGCGTTGGGGGTTGGGGGGAGGGGGGCAGGAGGAGTGGTGGGGGAAGGCGAGGTTAATAAGGCGGAGAAAATTTGTTGGAGGGCGCGGTGAAGTGGGAAATGATGGGAGAGAGAAATGAAAGATGGAAGAAGAAAGGGCTGCTGCCGTTGGGAGGGGGTGTGGGAGATTAAATGGGCCGGGGAGGGTGGCAGGGGGTGGCAGGGGGTGGCAGGTGGTGCGTGGAGAAGCGATTCCAATTGGAAGGTTGAAAAATGAATGCGGTGACGAGCGGTGGGAGGGGGGTGTTCGCGTGATGGATAAGGGTTGAACATTCTTTATACACGTTGGAGGGCGTGAATGTATACTTTGCCACTTGAAAAATTTGTGGGGATGTACTTAATGAGTCGGCATTTTTGTTTCTGCTCGGATAGCCATGGAGTGGCAATTTGTGTAGAACCATATTCCGTGCTCCAAAAGATTACCACCCCTGAAGTGTATCTTATTTAAATCTCGCGAATTTACTTCTTGTCTTGTGTCCTTCCTCTCTAAGGTGTGATCAATGAAAGGGATCTTTCAAGTTCTTAAAAACTTTTTTCGAAACACTACACGACGGGTTTAGAGGCTTTTGTATTATTTCCCAGGGTGTGTACGTGACCGCAACTCAGATAAAACAGCCATTTTCATTTCTTGTTGCTTTTTTCAATTTATTTCTTTTATCACAGAAAAATTAGATGATTACGGTACTTTGAATGACGAATTGAAAAACATGGTATTATGAACATCTTCCCACCACACGCTAATCAGGAAAGGCTGTGTCTATGATTCGAATTCGCTCCATAAATTCCCTATTCTAACAAACCATACCGCTTTTTGAATAGAATGATGTGGATTAGTGTTATTGACCTACATTTTAATCTATCCTACGTTCCCATTAACTTACTTACTATTGTATAAGTTGATGCTTGATTTTCAAAAGGAGCCATTTATTTCCTATTTCCCTTAATCAGCTGAAAACTTCATCGACCGTTGCATCTCTGTACCCTTATTTTGTAACTGCTGTGCTTCACCGCTATTTTATTGATTTTCAATCGTATTATAATATGCCATTTTTAACTCTCGAAGTGACGAATGATTTTCACAGATTGGATAGCGTGGGGAAGTTAAAAAAAAAATTCGATATTACTTATGATTACTGATGATGAATTATGCCAAACTTATTTTTGACCCGAAACGGAGATAGAAACGTCAGAAGCGTAAAATACCTTTCGTGGAGAGTAGCTTTTTACAATATTATTTCTATACATAATACTCCAGCCGACATCGATAAATGTGAATATAGCTTTGAAATTATTGCTCTTTTGCTTTGGTAATAATATATGCATGATAAAAGCACTCGGGATATGCAGCGGATATTAGGCACTTGCATTTCATTCATAGTACTTTACCAATGAAATTAAATGTATTCAATGAAAATTTATGAAAAAAATTGCGAGAGCAAAAAAAACATCATATTTTTTCCCAAGGTTAAAATTTATTTTGGATTTCTTCATTATTTTATTACTTCATTATTATGAGGGTCGGCACGAAGGCTTAACATTAGCTCAACATCCTAATTGCTAATGGATGCAATTGCAGGTTCACATGCTCTGTATTCGTGTAAAAATTTTACTGCCTTTTCAAGGACACGGTGCTCTGGCATCCATCTTTGAGGTAGGTAGCTCTTTAGCTTGCTCCACGTCTTAATCGGAGTCAACCTCTAACGGTGATGTAATAATTAGTTTCGATTAGGAGATTAAGGTTAAGGTCTTCTCACGTAAAAAAGCTGACTTCGTTCAAGCTAAATCATCAATCTTACTGCCACCCTTTTTCCCTGCAGTCGCATGGCTTGGGAAAGAAAACCCTTTGCCTGTCGCCACTCTTCGCACTAATTTTAGTCGTACTTTTCCTCGAATCTCTTATCTTTTCTCCCATTATCGTCTTTTAAATCACTCCCCTTTTATGTATCTTGCACGTATTCATCTTATTCGGAGAATGTCAGAATTTAATTTATATAGTAATACCTTTATTAATATATAGTAGTTTAATTATATAGTAATTTAATTTACCTTTAATTTACCTACCATGTCAATATTCAAAGGTTAGCCACGTAGGTAAAAGCTATTTGGCATCGTAAATTCAAAACAAATTTAAAATTCCCACTTTTGCACAGTGATAATATGGCGAAGAAACTAATTGGATGTGTGAACATTGCAGAGGATATTTACTGACTACTTTTCATAGTTCATTCTACGTCATTATGTTCGGCAACATCTCGCTTCAAACTGCTGATTTTGTGTGTTGGTGATAAAGACTACGTCATACATCAATAGGGAACTAAAATAAGATGCGCCGATGTGACATGACTGAGTCCCACCTACCATCTATCACGGTACTAACAGAGGTTTTACTCGCGTATAGTTGCTGCTGAGCGGTGCTCTTGGTCTCAGAGGTTAAAGAACAGTCTTTTGTTAAATTAGTCAATTCTTTATTGTTATTCATTACGTTTACAGGTGTACAGGCTCCAAATTTCCAGTTTTCGGCCCTGCCCTGTTGTCATCTTTTTCATTCCCTAGAAAACCATTTTTCTCGCCAAAGTTATAGCTCTTCGAGGCACGCATCTTTTTTCCTTTTGATACAACATAGACGCTTCAGAAGGGCGTCAGTATTTAAGTGACCTCTGCGGACACGCTGGCGGTGGTTATTCTCAAATTGATCCCCTATGGCCATCCAAGTCAGACAGATTAGGGACGGTGGAAAGGTTGTCCACGTGGTGGTGTCACGGTAGAACGACTTATGCCATTTGTTCATTTTAATGGTTTCAAATATAAATCCCATTACTAGTTAAATTAAGTTTACAACGTTAATGTGAGCCGGGACATCAGGGTGGATGCGGCCATTATTGTATTTTGAGTCAAGGTGATTCCACCGAAGCAATGAGAGAGATTGGTATTCCCCAAGGAAAAGTTTTTCGGTAATTAGGGGGAGGAGATGATTGATAGATATTATCTCCGCCTATTTCAACAACATTTCTTGAAACTCAAGTCATTTTGAACAAGTTGAATTGCCTCTTATAATATTGATAACAATAATAATATATTTTGAGCAGGTAAATGCTTTAGGGAATTGCTTAAAACGTTCATGAATTTAGTTTTAGTGGGAAGGCAAATTACGAGAGGAATCTCATATTCCGTATTCATGGGGGTCGCGAGAGTTGAGCTGATGAATAGGCAGCAAGTACCGCTGGTGATTTCTGAGGAACCAGAGTGAGATGCGCAGGCATTCCGTGAACATTCATCCCACTCATCATCGCTTCAATTCATTCAAATGTTCCCTTTTTTAAGGCTGCCTTTCCAGCGTGGCGAACGCATTTCCGTTTACCAGAACGTGGTTTACCTGGGAGGTTCCGATCCTTCCCAAAAATCCAAAATACCGTTTAGTATTCTTGAGGCAAGTTGGCTGACCGCCCATGCATTGAGGGCTCTTCGAGATTATGTCTTGCTCCGCTGCGGAAGGAATCTGAGAAAATGTATGAAAATTATTTTTTATACTCACTTGAAGACCATATCACATTTTAAAATTAAGGTTGCGGAAAAAAAGAATTACATCCAAAGTTTTTTTTTCCTAGTTGAAGATTTTTCAGGCTTTATCTGGCAAAATTCTAAAATATAAGTAAATTTACTACGAATCACCTCACTTAATGTCTCTTTGTGTGTCTTACGATTAATTTTTAACAATTACCATCATAGTCCCAAATTTATTAGTCGCCTCAATGCATTCATATCTGTTAATATTTTCGTTTTGAATTATGCCTTCTTTCGCACACATTGAAATATTTGACTTGTAAAAAGTATAAGAGGGCTTTTTTCCTGTATTTCTTGTATTTTTGCCAACGGAAAATTATTTTCACCAAAACAATCTGTTTCGCGGTGTGGCTTTTCCGTCTCCTTCTTGAGGGACTTGGTGAGAATCTTTTCTTTTAAATTCATTTGTCGTTGGACTTACGTCGTTATTTTATCTTTTCAAGGTCGCAATTTGCGCGCATTAGTATCCTTTAATTCCGTGATAAATATTTATATGGCTGAAAAATCATGCTGTAAATCATTGCATCCGCCATTGACCGATCAGGCCATTCTATCTGCGAGGTAAGTTTCTCTTTGCACTCTAATTTCCAATCACCCTACTCACCCACCTCCTCATTACTCACTCTCTCGACACTCTTGCTATGTATCCTTCATCGGATGGGAGCGATTTTCTCTGTCTGTATGAATTTAAAATTAGTTTCTGTTCCTAATATTCGAAAGAGGGATGAGCACGGAGTCCTTGAGTCCCGCGATAAATATCTACACGAACGTGAGCGCAAATTATCGCGTCGTCCATCTGGGGGTGCGATGTTTCTTTCCTGGAATTTCTCCCAAACCACTGCTCTCGCCCTTCCCGGAAAGGCAGCAGTCACCTCTCCTTATTCGGCTAAACCCTCCTCCCTAATCCCTCCCTTCGCCTCTCTTTCACGGGAACACCCTCAACCCCCTCCCTCCTACACTTGCAAAACTCCTCCTTTTCAACTTCATCCTTCCTCTCGTCTTCCACATTTGTTTCCTTTCAAACCCATCTAGTCCTCCTCAGTCCGTCTCCTACTCCAATCCCTCGCTCTCTCCCTTATCCCTCGCTGTCCACCAATCCTCCATTCCTTCTTTAGCTCCTCCTCGCCCCTTTTGATTCCTTTCATGCGGAGAAATAAGTTGGCAAGTATTACTCTTCCTCCTCTTCCCTTCCCATTCCTCGACTCTTTCATTCCGCCTCCCTCTAATCCCTTGCCTCCTTTCGGGTGTGAAAAAAATGATCGTTTTCCTCTCTGCCAATCCATTCCCGTCTTTTTACCCTTTCATATGTTTTCCTTTCCCACAATTCCCGCTCTAATTTCAAGTTCAAGGTGGTAGTGAAGTTCCAGGAGGCTACTGAGAAGCTTTAAAAGCTTACTTCCTCCCCGAATTTCGAGGTGGCCAAGAAAAAGAAACTGGCTCCTCAAACCCTGTGGCTTGCTATAGGGTGAGCTCTACTCCCACTTAACCTAGTCAGCCATCGAATTGAATCGATAAATATGTTTCTGGCTAACGACACTTAATGTCGAATCTTAATTTGGTTTCCATCTTTGCCTCAATCTTTTAGGCCATTGAATGAAATTTTACCCTACACATAATTAACTTGGTGATTATCCATCATCATTATCATGAGTCAACCGTCATAATATTGTTTTGACGCAGCTCTCCATTCTCACTTTAACATCCTTTATAACCTGTCCTGCGTAACTGATTCGAGGCCGTCCCTTGCCCTTTTTTCTTTCACCTGTCCTTCCCTGACTGTTTTCATCAGGCCATCATGCCTCATAATGTCACTAACTAACTTGTTCCGTCTTCTCCTTAAGGTTTCCAGAAGACGCCTTTTTTCTCCAACTCTCCATTTCAAATGTTATATTTATTGGTATAATGGTATACTACTCGCCATGAATGCTGATATGATTTGTTCCCTCTATTTTTGCTCTCCTAAAATAATTCTGCAATTAGCACTTAGCTTTTCTATGTACAGATATGGAGTCCGAATATGAAAACTGGAACAGGATGAATCTATTGTTACACCTCAACTTTTTCCAATTTCTTTATCTCAGTCTATTCTACGAGCAGAAAAATTTGAAGGTGATGGATCATTTCCATCAGGATTCTATGAAAGAGTTGAAAAAAATGTTGGTAAATAAACAGATTTATTGTGATGATCCGTTTTGGACCACTGGAAATCAAACATTTCCAAACTTCACATCGTGTTCCCCAGCATGGGAAAGTATCTATTGGAGAGGTCTATTCGTTTTCCTAGAAAACTGGTATAAATTGCGTTGAAACTTCAATATCTACATCTACTACCAACCCTACACATACTCTTTCAGTTCTCTTTGTTAGCCTTGCACCCTAGTTGGTACTGTATGAGCGACAGTTCTCTCTTTTTCTAGATCAACTACCCACCTAAAGCACCTATCTATACTCATATGAGGAGGGAAAAAGTTTATATATAAAACGTCCCATTTAACGGACGGTGGACTGTTCTCGTGGTGCTTACATAGTGCGGCTGAAGTACTGCCCTTCTTGGAATGGCGTTCGGTATTAGAAGGTGGTGATCAATATCGGGGGTCATTTGCGCCATGAGGGAAGGGCCGGAAAAGACGGGTGGAGAGAAACAGGGCGTCGCGACTGATCTTAACAAAATGTGCGAAGAGTACGATGTTTTTACGCCCCATGATACGGATTGGGGCGGGGATCGAACAGTCAATGAAGATCGTATGTCACCACCGGTATTTGAGCCCTAACCTTAAAGGCAGGAAGCCAGCACAGCAATCCGATCCTCACTACCCCTCCTATTTCATCACTTTTATTCATTTAAATGGGCAAAATTTGGCCTGAATTTATTGAATTTTCGCTTCACTTATTTCTATTTTCAATCTTTTTTTCTTCGTGGCAGACGATTTATTTCGGTTGGAGTGCCAATGTACTGCAACCTGAATTATTTTCTCCCTTCAGTATCAGTGAGAAACCGTAGGCACTGCGTTCCTCCACATGGGAAGTATGCCTCCAAATGCGGGACCAATTCCATTCCCTTAGCAAATTCATACGAAGCCCCTAACGGCTCGGGGGTGCGTGGTAAAAAATCGCCTTAACTCCCCTTACCCCTCCCCCCCCCCCCCCCGATCCCATCTCTCCTCCTTTTGCTCAATACCCTTTCTTTCCCATTCACCCGAGGGCCCTGCCTTCCCCCGTCCTCTTCATCTTTTCCACAGTCGATCCACCTATCCGTTCCAGCCTCTCCTCACCCCTTCCTTCCCTTTTGCCTTCGGGCCCACCCACCCCCGCCTCAGAGAGAGAGCGCCTGTGCATTTGGGTGATTTGTCGTCAGTTTGAGTTGCGAGAGGGTTTTTAGACTCGGCCGAACGCCGGTGCCGCTGCTCTGGGTTGGCTGGAGAAATGGGGTGGATAGTGTAGATAGGGGAGAGGGTGGGAATGGGGGGGGGGGGTGTCTTTCCACCCCCTCTGTCGATATTCTTCCCTTCAGCTTTCTTGCTCCTTGTAATTTTCTTTCTGTCACACGAAAGGCAACTTTCCCCCTCCCACACCCCACGCTTTCCACCAGGATTCCATCCTATTCCTCCCTTCATTCTCTCCGGGCTCATTTTATTTTTTTCTCTCCTCCTCCCTTATTCTGCCTTTTTTATTCCAGGATTTTCTTATTTCCTCCTCCCCCACATATTATCCCGTTTTCTCTCTCCTCGCTTGCTAACAACTAACGGCCTCTCTCGGTCCACGTCGAACGCACTCACATAACTTGAGAACGTTAAGCTCGGAGCGTAAGTAAATGCTCAATGCAATCGGACTCCAGTGTTCTAATCAAATGTTACGAGGCTACAAATTATAAGTCACTAACTAAATACCGGATTTGATTTTGAAATAAATAACAATTTTATAAGTTGAATTAGGGTCATGGTAGTTTTTTCTCGGCACATTTTGATATTAATACTTTAATCATTGTTGTTATCAAGACATGCGGGTTATTTTCTCATAAAAATTTCGAAAGGCTCTTTTTAAAGTGTTTAAACTCGGAAGTTTAATTGTTTGTGTGATAAGGGAGCTTATTTAAGTCCTCGTCGACCGCAGGTAAATAAGTTATCAATTTTAAGCTTAGGCCGTAAGTTAATGCTTATTGCCATTAGGCTCCTGACTTTTTCGCAAATTTTTATCATTGCAAAGCTGAAGACTATCTGGAAATAATGGACAGCTATTTAAAATACCAGAAAGAATTTTATTGTTCTAAATAACAAATTAGTAAATTGCATTAAGTTCACGCCCGCTTTTTTTTCCACACACTTAGGTATTAATGCATTAAGAATTTATATTATCAAGACAAGCGCGTTGTATTCTTCTAAAAATGTCTAAAAACTCGCTTTTAAGTGTTGATAGCCGGAGCTTAAATAGTTTAAAGCTTAAAATAAGCTATTCACATTACTTATCTATGGAAATTCTATCTTCCTCCTTTCTACTATTGATCTCTGGACTTATTTTCTTTTTCCTTCTCCCAGTTTTCTGCCCTTTTTGTTCCTAGAGTAACTTATTCTTTCCTCTCCTTCCTCATCATATTATCCCCTTTCTCTCTCGACCTTTCCCCTCCTTGCTTCCTCCCAACTAACAGCCGATGTCCCCCTTGCCCTAGAAAGGGTCGGTCCGCGTCGAACGTAGAGACAGGGACATCTGTAGTTTCGTCTTAAATTAAGGATGTTAAGCGCGGAGCGAGTAAGTTAATGCTCAGTCCAAAGTATCGCTGAACTATGTGCAGTAACCTACACTAATGGTTCCATTACAATAAATAATTAGCTGGTAAAGTGTATATGGCTCAAGTCAGTTTTTTCTCCACTAACTTTGCGTCACTATGCTGTATTACGTTGACATCATCGTCATTAGTCAACAATCATATTATTGGTTTTTATCGTAGCTCTCTATTACTCTCCCCTATCCATTAGTCTCTTCATATTACGTACATCTTTTCTTTTACGTCCTTTATAATCTGCCCTGTGTAACTCATTGCAGACCATTTCTTGGTCTTCCTCCCTTCCACCTGCCCATCTACGATTGTTTTCATCAGGCCATGTCTTAAAATGTGGCCAACTAAGTTATTCAGTCTTCTCCTCAAAGTTTGAATAAAATCTCTCTTATTTCCTGCTCTTCGTAGCAATTCCTCGTTACATCACGGTCAATCCATTTTATCTTCATCATTCTTCGATAGCATCACATTCCGAATGCTTTCACTCTCGATTTCTCTGCTGCTTTCAGTGTCCGAGCCTTGCTCCTATAAATAAATATGCTACATATTTAGAAACTGAAGAATTGATTCCTTACTTCTCCTCTTCGCGTATGCTATTCTACTAACTATTTCTTTCTCGCTCTATCTATTGCCGATTTTTAGGCTTTCTATGTCACAATTCTTTCACCTCTTTTACTTTTTCCTCATTATTATAATGTTTGTCCTTGCCTCCTCTCTTTTGCTACACACTAATGTCCTTATCTTCTTTTTACCGATGTTTTGCTGATACCTGGTTATTATGGCGGTGAATTCTTCTCGGGTTTCCATCCGGGTGAGCTGCTGCTGCTGGAAACCCGAGAAGAATTCACCGCCATCATACGCCGGGAAAAAGTGAAATCTTACATAACCTGGTAATTATCCTTTCTATCAGTTTATCTATTTTTCTATATTTTCTATCAGTTTCTATATTTATCAGTTTCCTCTAGATCACTTGGGAATAGTTGAGTAAAATAGTTTCATTTCATATAGTAGTTGTGTACCGTTGTTTTCTAAAGTCACGAGAAGGCTCACACTTTGTTGCTTGTTGGATTTGTTGTGGACAGTGATATATTTTGGTAATACCCGCGTCATGGTTGAAAATATTTTCCAAGTACTTCGTTTTCTCTGACCTCCTCAGGGTAATAGTGATTCTCTCTGCATGACGATGTTTTATACCGTAAAAACTTTAAGTGGGTCGATAATATGAACTTCTTGACTGTCGTTTTTCTAGGCTTTATAGCAAATGTCATCTCAGGACAACCTTTTGACCAATTCGTCAACTCTTTCTCGGTGATTTATCGTCGCACCTATTTTCACCATACTGTTACCTTCCTCTCCTATTTCTGAGGCTCAGAGACTCATTATTTACCTTTTCTTTTTCTAGATTTTATAATCTAATATTTCCTTAATTTTTCCTCCGCTCTCTTTCTCTAGCTTTTTCATCTTGTACCCATCCGACATCAATTTTTTGAAACTGTTTTCTCCTCTTGCTTACTATAAACTAATGTCCATCTATCCTTTTCTATCAAAATAGGTCGGTCCACGTTGGATACGAATTCAAAGCGGAGCACATGTAACTTTTCCATGCCATCTTATTCCAATATTTTTCCAACTTACCGGTGACATATGGTCACTAGTTGCTTGATGGAACCCTGACTGCAAATTATGTGCCGTCATCCAATGCATAGTGTTTCGCGAGGGAATTAATGAATTTTCTTCGATTTTACCGCTCAGTCCTAAAAAAAGCTTGTTTTTGCCGGAGAAATTGAAACTATGCCTTTCCTGGAGTAGACGTTCCCTCTTAAACTGCCTTTTCATGTCCTAGGGCCAACCTTATCTTGTATATACATGGCTGGCAGCATTTCTCGCGGTGGGCCTTAAATACGCCTTGCCTTCAGTTGCAGAGGTCTGAGCGCCTCAACCTCAAGGCCAGATCTTCTTTAAATGAATTTCTGGAAAAAATATGAGTTTCTGCTCCTAGCATTAGTGTTTAATGAGGAGAGGAAACCACTTTTCGTGACCAGTTCTCAGCAAGATGGTCAGGAGCCTTTTTTCGATACGGAGAGCCATTCTTGTTTATTTCTTTTCAATAATTAGCTATGTAAGCCATACACAAGTAAAATTATATATTTTTACTGAGGGAATTACTATTGATTTTTACTGGCAATAAAGATAATTATAATGAAATCAGAAGTTTGATGCAATTTATTAACTCTGTTGGGGTTATATTTTAGTTGATACTCACCCAGGATTTTCATTAAAAGCAGAATGAAAAAAAATTATTTTCTTTTAACTTTCAGATGCATTCATGGCTGCCATGGACACTGTTGTAGCTTAATTTTGTGTTGACAATTTCGTAATAGATTAGCATTTTCTGTATAAATACTATATTTTTATCAAATATGTGAATGGCCATTTTTTTGCAGCACAATTCGATGAGAGAGGCGATTCATCCACAATCTTAAGTTGTGGTCGGCCATTATTGTGTTCTTAAGTTACCATTTTTGTGACCACTTCTCAACCCTCCCCCCCCCCCCCCCCCCCCGACGAGAAAACTGGTCATAACTCCGCCCTTCCATTTTGTTCTCCCCAATAATCCACCTCTCTTCCTCCCCTCCCCCAAAACCCCATTCATTCCGATAGCAGTCCCCAAAAATAATTTTCCTCCGATCCCTCTCTCTTTCTCTCTTCAATTCGGTCGAACTCAATGGTTCCCTTTTTTTATCCTTGGTCCTTTTGCTCACACGCCCACATCTCCCCTTCACTCATTCCGCCCCCTCTCCTCAAAAAACCTCCACAGCCTGCCTTTCCGACCCTCTCCCCCTCCTTTCGCCTCCTTGCCGCCGTATTTTTGTCGTACCCTCCGCCGAAGAGACGAGGACTGCGATCTGAGAATCCGAGCGAGGCAGATCGCATGGGCGTGTCGCCCGGAGATGACCGGGGATATTTGGAGGGATGACGCTGCTGGAGAGCTCTCTCCGTCTTCTGTAACACAGATCGGCTACTTCTGCTTTTATTTATGTTTTTTTTCGCTTCCGAGATTAATTTTTTTCGTGCTTATTTAATTAGAGAAACTGGCAAATAGGCGTAGTTGAATCTTTGGAAGGTTGAATATCTACATGAAAATCTATTTTTTTTAAAGATCAAAAATACCCGAATATTTTGTAACATTATCATAAAATTTAGAATATCATGTGCGACAACAATATAAACCCAAGTATGCGTAGTAAAGTTATTCTGGGGTAATACTCAACGTATCTCACAGCTTATTTTATACTTTGATGTTAAATTGACAGACGATAATTTCGTTAAATCTTTTCGGCAATTTCGGCAATCTCGATATCCAATAGATCGAAATGATGTATTGAAATCACCTTAGTTATAAAAACCATGATAACAAGGTAATAGTGTAAAATTTCCTTTGATATTTTTTGTTTTTAAGTATGGAATCGAATTATTTTTCGTTGTATGCGTTGACTCGAGCGATTGTTTGTGTAAATCGTAACTTCAGTGCACAATGATAGTTAGATTCTGCCCTTGGATATGATACTAATTGAGACAGATTTAGTGATAGTACACAGTAATAAACTCATATAAATAATCAATGGCTTGGATGGTGGCATAGAAGGATGCAAGACAATTGCATGAAATACCTTCGAATCGGCAATCCATATGACCTGATGATAATGGAGTATCAACCATTCCGTTTTGGCCTAATATTTTGTTTTAGGTCATTTATCATGATTAGTAAAGAAAGAAACTAACTTCTGGATCATTCTCTTTACGTTTTCCAACTGTGAATAGATATTGAATGTTAAATGAGAGTTCTCGAAAACTGAATTTCTATTCCGCTCTAGATGTTTAAAATAAAAAAAAATGTATGGTGCATGTAATGTCCTTATTGTGCATTGTGTGTGCACGACGACGATAAATCAGACAGAGTGGATCATAAATCACTTACAATATTAATATGGTTCAAAGCCTACGGTAAATTTTAAATTACATAATGCTTCCTTAACACTTCCTATCACACATTTGTTTTTGTGTAATCCTTTAGTATATATGGTAGCAATGACTACCCGAGCAGAATTTCATCATATATTCTTCCGGAAAAATCTCAAGCCGTTCGTCATCGAACTATTATTTTGTCACGGACTGCTTCCAGACTTTCTGTTGCGCCGAAAGCGCGTGTATAGCAGTCACGGATGCTATTAATCCACCGCTACCAGTGAAACAATGAATATAAAAATAATTACTGTTATGAAGAATATCGTGATTTGTGGTTTGTGTGAGACTGAACATTGAAAACTAAATACTAATGATCTCAGGCTTTAGAATGAATATTGAACAGCTAATCCTATTAATTAAAGAGGCATTTATTTTTTTCATGTATTGTGGCCAATTCTTTTCATACTCTAACCTCCAAAATTACAGGATCCCCATGATGCCCGTTTTATGGCCGTTTTACTAAATGAGTTCTAGTATATGATCCAATATTCTAGTGATGATTTGATGTCATGCTTTTCCATAATCAAAAAAATATATTCAGATCCACTGAGCTCTCGGTGAAAGTCAACTACCGTGAAAGCAATTAAAATTGCGTTGCATTTTAACGCAGATCATCTTCAATCATTGATTCCAAAATGGGTGTTAAATTTTCGCATTTGATTTAGCACTATAAAAATTGGTTTAGCTGTGGTATGAAAACAGTCGCATCCATTACGTGAATTAAAATTGAAGTTACTTTAGCATGAGTTTAGATACCCTAAGACCGTCGTAAGCTCGTGGAATTGATGATCATATCAATAAAGTATGAAATGAAGTAAAGTTAAGTACCTCATCGGAGATACTTAAAAAAGGATTGTTTTTGTGTTATAGAATTTCATCAATTTTTATAATTCTAAAAATTTGTCCCCGTCAAATTTTTAGAATTAAGATACGTATGAGTTGTCATTGTACATATTTTCTATTTAATCTGTGAAGTAACTAGCTGGTAGGCAGGGTGAGATTGTTACCTGTTTCCAATATTCATTACTGATGTGTAACTTTCAATTGCTGAAAATTTGAGGAGCGGAAGTCAAACGCATTATGATTTGGTATGGATAAAACATTTTATTTAGCCTTAGTATGACTTTTTTCAGATTACGTAATAAAAGCATCTTAATTAGCGGTTATTAATCAATTTATCATTATGTTTTCTTCTTGAATATTCATTCATCAATTCAAAATGAATCTCCCAGGTGAAATTGCTTCGCACTCTTTACATTAAATTTGCACGTTATATGTAATTAGCATATTTATCATCACAGTGGAAATAATAATTAATAAAGTCTGGGAGACGAGGTTACGCCATGTGATTATAATTTACCACAACTTCGTACGATATATTGTCTAGCCTTTTACTACTTGGAGAATTTATTCCTAAAAAAATTTATACATCGGCATTCATTTTATAATCTTAAGGGATGAGCCTCCAGCTCGCATGTTTTTACGGCATCATGTCCTGAGAAAATGATTCACCTGGAAGGAGATGGTATTATGGCGAAGGATAAGTATACGAGACGGGTTATTCTAAGGGAGCGGGAGGGCGAACATGTATGGCGAAAAGGATGTTAAATTGAGTAAATGGAGGGCTGGGTGTAGGGTAAGATAAAAAGGAAGTTGAGCTATAAGCGAAGGGGGGAAAGCTCCGGAATTTACAGTGTCCTCATAGTGGAAAGGAGAAACGTGACCTTGAGTTGCCCTTTCTCGAGGAGCTCAACCGCTTTGGCGGAGGGGGGGGCGAACACCCTGTCCTTTACTGCCTGCTGAGAGGGTATCCTCAACATAGACGTGGCTTCTTGCTCTACAAGTACGAGGGCCTGGGTGTATTCCGGCGGTAAAAAATTTCAGGGTGTAGAAAACGACCTAATTATCTCATGTGAACATGCTAGTTTAATTCCGAAACTTCAGCTGTTCATTTTACGCCTGTTATGCTTGCTACAGGGAAAATTACCCTATGTCAAACCATCAATGGACTCTGTAATAGGAGGCTCAACTTAGTGAAAGCTTGTGATTGGATATTTTATGAATAAATATTCTTCATGCCTCTAAGTTCCAGTTAAAAAACAAATTGTGTGGACTTACATAGCTATGCCTGCTTTTATAAAATCGTTTGAGCATTCGTGTTGGTGAGTAGATGGGTCAAAGTGTTTATTTTCCATTTTGTCATTTATTTAAGGCTAGTTTCAAAATAAGTAAATAAAAATGCTCTAATTGAGGTAAGGACATCGATAATAATAGATCCAGTGTATTTTAATTTCACAATAGATAATTATAATGTGTACCTAAAATTATTCCATGGTGAAAGGTTCTTTCGTGAAAGAAAGCAACATATTTAAATCTACATCGAAATAACATAAGATTAGGTCTTGAAATAAAACAGCAAGCGATGGCATTTAAATTGACAACTTTTATCAAAGTATCAGCATACAAAATTTCACCCGCAATGTGCTATTACGTGTCAAAAATTCAAAAGCATAATAAATCGTTGAAATGTTGTCCTCATATTTTCAATTTATTGAGTCGATTATATTAGCTATCCATCTGTGCACCGAAAGAACCTCTTCCACACCAGTGCAGGGGGAATAAACGTTTGTTCTAGATAATTTTCCAATAAGTATGAAGTAGATACGATTATATATAGAGTTTTTACCCTCGAAAGCTCAAACTTTTTATGTGCTCATAAGTGATTGGTATTCTTTCTCTTTGGTCCGCAAAAATATTTGCCTCACGTCACCAGCCTAAGAAAAGTGATGGATCGGTTTGTCGATGAGGTCCAAGGAATATGTGGAAGGAAAGTCTGCAACGGGGATATTATGTAGACATCAAGAGCGATGAAGGCAATGGCGGTCAATGTGAATCTTTCAATCATAGTTATTAGTCACTTTGCTGCTTAAACTTGGAGTATAACGTCATTTTCATTGTATTACTTTCAGTTCAATCGCATAAGCTTAACCACATGCATATTTTTATATTGTGCGAAGGAGATAAATTTAATTTTTATTAAATAAAGTTCTCCTTTAATATAAAACTCTCCTTTTAATTTTGTAAAACTCTAAATTGGCGGTTATTCTCGCTTCGCTTTTCCCCATGACGTAATTGAATGTTTACCAGGAAAACATGTTTGTAAATTGTTGAACACTTTTATTATCTTATTATTCATCTTTAGAAGAAAATTCGTTTACACCAAAAGTATACAGCTTTATCATAGAGAAGAAATAAGTTAATTAGTGCCGTATGCTTATCATCATAGAGATAATTATTTGTAATTTTTTCCTTGTTACCTTGTTTATCAGTTTTAAATAAATGTTCGTGATGTAACCCTTTAATTTTATGAGATTTGAAGAGAATGATGTGCAATTTTAAGGAGCACATCCTAATAAAATGTGTTATTATTAGGATATGTTAAATACCTGTGTTATTTTCCCTGAATAAAATTCTGCGTTCTTAAATATATAATCCCCTCATTATCTCTCCTGAAATCTGCTGCGGTTCTAAGGTGCTTGAAAGGATTCTCCTCTTTCACCTTTCTCCGCAAAGCAGCTAGACATGGATGATTCCATTAAATAACCTTTCCTTACTGTTTCTGCTAGTTTTAATTGTTTTACTTTCTCCATTTATATCCATGCTGTGAGAATGTTTTCCTATGCTACACTTCAACCCTTGCGTTGCGGGAAACAGTGGTGAGCAATATCCCCCTCTTAGGGAATGATTTACCCTTGCGTTGAGAGTGTAAAAACCTAATTCCTTTTCTAATAAACCTTTAAACCTTTGGTCTTAAAGCATGTACTTGCACTGTAATATAACTGAAAAATGGATAGTCTTTATTGTGGGTGGTTAGGAAAGCTATCTTCATAAAAACAAAGCGTAAATTTTATTTCGCAGCTTTGGTGATACATATTTTGAGAAACCTAGTACATGGAAGAGAGCCAGAGCCTGGGTCAGTTTTTAAAAATTCTCTCATTTCCAATTTCACCGCAGACAGCGTATTACGACTTTTACAACGGCAGTTCCAATGTTAACAATGCACAGCACAAGAACCCATGATAGTGGCCAACTACCCAGGTGGGACTCGAACCCGCGACCTTGAGTTTGGCATGGTAAAGGCACGCCCACCGATGTGACCAATGCCGACAATTCTTCAACATTTTTAAATAATTTTGCACAATTTCAGGATTTTTACTATTTTTTTGGAAATCATATTTTTCTGCAACAAGAATGCACAAACATGGATCTAGTGCGATTTTCCTAAATTTTTGGGATCGCCAAACCCGATTTTTTAATTTACTTATTTCACCAGCAAAAATGACACAAAGGCATTTACATTGGCTGATCTCAATAAATATGACATATATAATATATACCTCAATTAATAAAAGGTTAAAGATAATACAATAAAAATCAAACTAAAAACAAGAAACTAAGTTTAAAAGTAAAAATAATAAATATCGATTATAGAGTGGTGAATTTTTCAGGTGGCATTTTAGGGGGATTTGAAAATTGTGATAGAGGAAAATAAGTCCAGGGATAGATATTTTTAAGCCAGAGAGTTTAAAAAGGAAGAAATTTCATTACATGGACTCGTATGAGAAAATATTTCGATAATGCCAGTTATCTAGTGTGAAACGTTTTGTGAAGTCCGAGGAGGTAGCTAGTGCGGAGGCTTTTTCAATAGTTTTAAAACATGCTGACTCCTCATTCGCGATGACTTACAAATTGTTCTCTCTTCAAAATATGAATTATTCTCGGCCTTTAGAGATATACTAATGTTACTTAGACTAGCAGTATTGTAACGGAATGAGAAGCTGATTGTAAAACATCAAATCAATCAGCGGGCAAAGAGAACAAGACCTACAAGGTTTTTACTCACAAAGAAGCTATCTGGGTTAGAGGTATCAACAAACGTATTTCTGTTACCTAAATTCATGCAGGAAATTCGCACCTTGCACCTCGTAGTGAATTGTAAATTGAGCAAATATAAAAAATGTTTCTTCATTGGTTATATTTGTACCAAGGAACCCTTATGAAGTTATATTTTATGATTAATTTACAAACTTACGTTGGTTTATATATAAAGAATGGATTCCAAAATATTAAGATACATTTTTGAAAGAAACAGATTGCAACATTGGCATATAGGTATTGAATCACACTAGTTTTTACAATTGATTTCTGCATATTTTATGCGGGAAAAGATTGGCATAATTGTTGAGGAAACTCTGAAAAGATATTTCACATTGTACTAACGTCATAGAAGTTATAAGGAAACGATGTTGAAGGCGACATGTTTTTACACTGCAAAAACCTTTGTAAGTGGATGTCTAGGAAAGCCATCTTCATCAAGATAGAGCATAAATTTTATTTCGTAACTTTGGAGATATTTGGAGGAACCTACTGCATAAAACAGGAAAAGAACCTGGGTCAATTGTTTTTAATTTACTTATTTCCAATTTCTCCGCAGACAGCATATTACGACATTTTCAACGGCGGTTCCAATATTAGCAATGCACAGCTCAAAAACCCATGATAGGGGATAGTAATTATTGTGGGTGGTTAGGAAAGCTATCTTCATTAAAATAGAGCGTAAATTTCATTTCGTAACTTTGGATTTGGATATTTTGAGAAACCTAGTAAATGAAAGAGAGAGCCTGGGTCAGTTTTTTTTATTTCACTTATTTCCAATTTCACCGCAGACAGCGTATTACGACTTTTGCAACGGCAGTTCCAATGACTGCTAATTTCCGGGTTCTCCAGCCGCGTCTGTCGTTTATAGTTGACTACAGTTTCGGAAGCCATCCTGCTTCCGTCTTCAGGTCGAAGGTGAGAAGTGTTCATTTTTTTCTGCCGTCTTATATAGCACTGGCCGATCTCCTCCTGTGCGCTGATTGGTCAGAACTCTCTTCCAAACGTTGCTGATTGGGTAGCCGTTGTCCCTGTTAATATTTTGCCTTTTGTGGATTTCAATCGCTTCCCTAATTTGCCTTGGGTAGTAGCGACTCTCTTTTGCCACTATCTTCGCTTTTTCAAATTCAATGTTATGGCCGGCCTCACTCCAAACATGCTCTGCAATGGCTGACAAGTGCAGTTGTTTTTTATTGGTAGCCCTCACATGCTCCTTCATCCTTGTCGCCATTCCTCGGCATGTTTCGCCAACATATGATTTTCCGCAGGAGCATGGCACTGTGTACACGCCTTCGCATAGTGCCTGCGGGATACGATCTTTTGGTCCAGGTACAATGTTTTGTATCTTGGTCACGCAATTGAACCTTGTGACCACGTCATGCTTCCTTAGTATCCTAGCAATACACTCTGACACTCCTGCTATGAATGGAATTGTAAGCCGTGCTGCAGGTTTGGTCAATTCCTCCTCCTCTGTGGCCTGGCGTTCCTCAGATGGTCGTGAGTGCATCTTTTTGACCTTAGCGGCCCTTTTGAGGACCATTTTCCGGTCGTAGCCATTCCTGATTAGTGCTTTGGTCAGGTGCTTCTTCTCTGATTCTAATGATTCGGCGTCGGAAATGGTGAAGGCTCGGTGGAGTAGAGATGTTACCACCGAGGCCTTCTGGGCGGGATGGTGGTGTGATGCTGCGTTCAGGTATCGGTCCGTGTGCGTTTCCTTTCTATACACCGCATGTCCAAGACTGCCATCGTCTTTCCTCTTAATCATTACGTCCAAGAAGGGCAACTTGCCCTCGCATTCCTTTTCCATTGTGAAGCGGATCCTTCGGTGTTGTTTGTTGAGATATATCAAAAATTTGTCCAATTCCTCTGCACCGTGTGGCCATACGATGAACGTGTCATCAACATACCGAAGCCAAAGCTTTGGTTGCTTGTGGTAGGTATTCACGGCCTCCTCCTCAAACTTTTCCATAAAGAGGTTGGCCAACACAGGGGAAAGGGGCGAACCCATCGCTGCTCCGTCTGATTGTTCATAATAATTGTCATTCCACAGGAAGAAGTTGTTCCTCAGGCAATGCTCCACAAGCTTGGGGAAGTCCTTGGGAATTCCTGAGCTTGTCAGGTTTTTCACAATTTCCACTGATTCTTCAATGGGCACGTTCGTAAACAGCGACACTACGTCGAAGCTCACCATGATGTCTTCTCTCTCGATGGTAATGCCTTTTATCATATTCACGAAATGGGCTGAGTTCTTCACATATGAAGAGGTGTTTCCCACGCAATCCTGTAGAGTTTGGGCTAGGTATTTGGCGAGTCGATAGGTTGGAGCGTCAATTTGGCTTACAATGGGCCTCAGTGGTACACCCTCCTTGTGTAACTTCGGTAAGCCGTATAGCCTCGGTGGTTTCGGTGCGGACGTAATTAGCCATCTCTGTTCTTCAGTCGGAATAGAGGACCTCTTGATCATGGCTCTTGTCTCCCGCTCTGCTTTGGCCATGGGGTTCTTTTGTAGTTTGACGTAAATGGTGTCGGACAGAAGTTCTTCTACCTTTGAGTTGTATTTCTCCTTCTCCAAGAGAACGGTGGCATTTCCTTTGTCCGCAGGCAAGATCACGATGTTTTTGTTTTCACGAAGGGCATTGAGAGCGGCCCTTTCTTTCAACGTAATATTCGGCTTCGGTGGTTTAGCTCTGCGCAAAACTCGCGCTACGTCCTCCCTGATTTCGTCGGCCACAGGTTTTGGTAGTTTCCGGATACCAGACTCCACTTCGGTGATGAATCTTTCCCTTGGTATGTCTCGTGGCGTTATGGCAAAGTTTAGTCCTTTGGCTAGCACTGCAGTAGTGGCGTCGTCGAGTTTGATGTTGGTAAGGTTGACGATGCAACGGTCCTTTTCAGGGCCTTTGTCGAAAATTGGGTGCTGATGAGCGTGAAATTTCTCGTACTTCTTAATCTGCATTTCTCTGTGAGCCGTTTCCAAGGCACGTGATGACTCGTATGATAGTTTTTCAATTGTCTCCCAATCATTGGCAGTAAGAGTAGCTGCAAGTTCCAAGTGAATCCTGTAGAGTTCCACAAAAGGCAAAATATTAACAGGGACAACGGCTACCCAATCAGCAACGTTTGGAAGAGAGTTCTGACCAATCAGCGCACAGGAGGAGATCGGCCAGTGCTATATAAGACGGCAAAAAAATGAACACTTCTCACCTTCGACCTGAAGACGGAAGCAGGATGGCTTCCGAAACTGTAGTCAACTATAAACGACAGACGCGGCTGGAGAACCCGGAAATTAGCAGTCATCGTGAACGACGCCGCGGAAACCTACGCACGGCAGTTCCAATGTTAACAATGCACAGCGCAAACACCTATGATAGGGGCCAACTACCCAGGTGGGTCTCGAACCCGCGACCATGAGTTTGGCATGCTAAAGGCACGCCCACCGATGTGACCAATGCCGACAATTCTTCAACATTTTTAAATAATTTTGCACAATTTCAGGATTTTTACTATTTTTTTGGGAATCATATTTTTTCTGCAACAAGAGTGCACGAAGTATACTTTGCACAGTTTCTTGTGATGCAATCGGCTTATAGTAAGAAATCGGTTTTCTTTTGTTATGCATCCCATGTCATATGTCGGTATATGACGACCGGCGGAGACAGGGGTTGCATTGGGCGCCTTGAGTAGCGAGGAAGGCTCTTCTTACCCCGGGCGAATGAGCCACCCTCATCCTCCCGTCCCATTGAGCCTTTTTCCCTATTCCCCATCGATCTCATTTATAGAGCTTCCTCCATTCCACCCCCTCCCTCCCTCCCCCCCCAAATATTCCCTTTTCCAATTTGCGCATCATTTCATTCCCTTCCATTCCTTTGTCCCCGCTCTGCATTTCCACCCCTCCCCCTCTTTAGATATATATCTTCTGCCCTTTTCTCTCTCTCTCTGCCTTTCTACTCCGTTTTCCTTCCTTCTCCAAAATCGCTCCACTCTTCGCTTTCTTCCTCTGACACTCATTTTATTTCCCTCTCCCGTTTGCACATATATACACACATACATACATATCCACTCCACTTACTTTTCCGTTATCCATTCACAGCATTCCCGTCTTCCCTCTCTTGCTGACGATCAGAGTTCGTGTGAGCCACTGAGTAGGAAGCTGTGTGCGGGGGCATGTGTATAAAGGGATCCACGACCCCTCTCCCCTCGAAATGAGGAAAATATATGCAAATATGAAGTACCCTACTCTCTGCACGAAAAAAAATAAAGTGAGACACCCGAGGTTGAGGAGTTCTATCCCTCGAACGAAATAACTAATTTCAATGCAAAAAGAAGCGAACAAGAAACCGTTTATAACTCTTTACGTGCTCTATTTCTGCATGTAATATCGTTTTAAAACTTTTATGCCACGTTTTATTTCTTATATTCATTTTTATCAAGAAATGAGCCCAATATTTTGCACTTAATCATGTTGCCCAATTATAAACGCTTGATATTAGTTCTCATTGCTTTTATTTCGATTATTGGGAAGTAAATTCTATTCCTGTTTGCATACAAATAATATTTCCATGTCAATGAAACTATAGAGGTTTAAATGTAGTACATCCCTACCAAAATTGAAATCTTGATACGTGTTATTGAAGAAGATATGAAAATCTGCTAAGCAGCAACTGTTTGAAAGCAGCTTAAAAGTCGTCGTAATCCTCTCATAAAATAGAGAAAAAGGCGAGAATGATTCACAGAAAGCATTATAGAGAAAAAATCACTCTCCTTTGCCTGGACTTCAGCTAAGATTCTCTTCTGTTTATATTCGTAACCAGTGTAGCAATCAAGATTTTACCATATCAGCTTGCAATGTAACGGGTCAGTCAAAAAGTAATGCCTCCCATTTTTTTTCTACTTAAAAAAATTAAGTTAAGTGAAAAATTTGAATTTGGCGCCATTCCTCAAACCTTCTTCTGCAATCCACTGCAGTAGTAACTTTCTGTGTCAACAGGTGGCAGCACAGCAGAAGTTTGTAAGATGGCCGACATCGATGTTCGTTTGAGACAGCGTTGTGTGATTGAATTCTTGAATGCAGAAGGTGAAACGCCCATACGCATTCATGAAAGACTGAAGAAGGTGTATGGTGTTGTGACAGTGGATGTCAGCACTGTTAGACGATGGGTTCGTCGTTGTAAGGAAGCTGAAGGGCAAACACCGTTGACTGACGAAAAGCGGAGCGGCAGGCCGGTGAGTGCAGTGACTCCACACAACATTCAGCAAGTTGATGACATCATTCGTGGTGACCGTCGGGTGACTGCAGATGAAGTGTGTCGCATTATTTCTCTCAGTAAAGGCAGTGTGATCACGATTATTAAACAATTGGGGTACTCAAAAGTTTGTGCACGGTGGGTTCCAAGAATGTTAACCGATCAGAATAAAGAGGCAAGGAAAACAATAGCCTCCCAACACTTGCAGCGCTTCCGTTTGGAGGGAGATGAGTTTCTGAAAAAAATTGTGACCGGGGACGAAACATGGGTGCATTTTTTTGAACCCGAATCAAAGAGGCAGTCAATGGAGTGGCATCACACAACCTCGCCGAGGAAGAAAAAATTCAAAACTGTGCGATCGGCAGGGAAAGTTATGGCAACAGTTTTCTGGGATACAGAGGGTGTGATTCTGGTTGATTTTTTGGAGCAGGGATGCACAATAAATTCTGTTCAATACGTCACAACCCTCAAAAAACTTAAAGCACGTCTTCAGCGAGTTCGCCCAACAAAATCAATGGCAGATGTTCTTCTTTTGCATGACAATGCAAGACCACACACCAGTCGTCACACCTCTGACGAGATTGTCAAAATTGGATGGGAAGTTTTGCCTCATCCCCCATACAGCCCTGACCTGGCACCATCAGACTTCCATCTGTTCGGGCCACTAAAAGAAGCTCATCGTGGGATTCATTTTGAAGATGAGGAGGCCGTCAAAACATCCGTGCGTCAATGGCTTAGCAAGCAGAGCTGTGATTTTTACCGTGCTGGGATACATGCCCTTGTTCAAAGATGGACCAAAACTGTAGAGATGGGCGGAGATTACATTGAAAAATGACAAAATGATCCTCAATGTTGTGGTTTTCAACCTATGTAATTGCATTTAAATTTCCTGACAATTAAACATAGAAAAAAAATAGGAGGCATTACTTTTTGACTGACCTCGTATTATTTGATGAAGTACTATTCGCTTAAAAATTATACTTTCATGTTTAACTTTTCAGTGGAGCATAGGGTTCATCTTTGTAAGAATTTTACTTCATCTGAAACGTGATTATTTTTACCTCGGTATTTCCCACGTAGAACAGTTTTAATTCACAAAATAAATCTACATATTGCGCAGAATCCTCTCTAAATACCCTATCAATGCTATCAATACGGTAGCTTAGGTTAAAAAGAAACTAATGCATCTACAATAAAATGCCAAATACTACTGCTCCAGTGGGACTGATAGTCCTTTTATGGTTGTTTCCAAAACTCTTCACCAAGATCTTGACCTAATTCACATGAACATTTCAGTGATCCCGGTGTTTTCCAAAGTGATCTTCACGGTCTTATTTATAATGCCATCGGGAAACAGACCGATCGATTTTACTTCGCGCACATTTTAGTAATTAACATTACAAATTAGCGTTATAATATCAGAGGGGAAAGTTATATTTTCAGTAGATTTCGCTAAGGTTTGATTCATAGATTTATACAAAGCCGGGAACATCTTTATGGAGATAGTTTCACTTCTCAGTACCAAAAAATTGCGAATAACATGATGCAAGTGTGATAAATGTATCTTTTAAAGAAGTAGAAATTATAAAGTAATATAATTTTGAGTAATAAAGCGATGGCATCTTGCTATGGAAACGGATTGTACTCGGCTTTAAGACTTTTCTTTCAAAATCAGCATCACCAGTGAATAAATATTTTCTCTTTCCATATTTTTATTCCATTCAAAATCATATTATTGAGCAGTAATTGTGTAAGGACTTTTATTTTTCATAGAAAATGAAAAGTGATCACCGTTTTTCGTTATTTTTTTACCTTACAATTTTAAATTAAAATCAAAATTTTAGTTAATATGAGTTCCTAGAATCCTCCCAAAGGAATATATTCCCTTTGTATTCCCTCTCTATTCTTTTCATATCTGATTCTTGTCGATCTCTTGCCTGCCTCTTTTATTTTTTCGATCCCAGCCGCGTACCACATGGACGTGCACATTCGAAGCCGAAAGTCAAGAAAATGGGAGCCAGGATGGACACAAGCATTCTCATGGCATTCAGGGTATACCTGTTGCATAGCTGACGTTATCATCAGATTGCACGAGGAAAGATAATACTTTTTATTACTACTTTAATATTTTAAAATAGAAATACGAAAGAAGTGGTTGCTTTACACAGGTATTTGGTATTAAAACCGTACAAATTAACAGCGAAGTATGTAAGTAAGGCGGAAAAATCAGTTTCACTTAGGTTGGGATGCCTTTTGAAGCATTTTTGTTAGATTTTTCAGTATGCACCTTTGAGTATGAATGCATAAAGTGAGTTTATACGCCCACATATTGGCAAAATTGTGCACTTGGATTCCGACTCTGAGGGATTCCGACTTTTTGCAACTCATCGTGTGAAGACTATATTTGGTGAACTTTTTCGTTGAAAATGATGACATATCACTGATCAATGAATATAAATGTATAATATAGGTTACATACAAAATAAATTCCCGTTGGCGTATGTGTACGTAATGACATTCGAGTTTTCACATTTGTCGAATCACTTAATTTTAGCGTTTTATATACTTCATTAGGTATCGTGGTGGCCTAGTCGACAGAGCACTTGTCTGCTTATATCGAGGGGTCCCAGGTTCAAATCCCGGATGAAATCGAGAAGTTCAAGGTGGCCAAGGAAAGTTACTGGCCTCCCTACCCTGAATAAGTGAAGTTATTAGCCTTTGACCTAATGCGGAGTGTCTCTCTACCCTCAGTTAACCAAAACCAACGTCCGGGTTGAATTTTAAACGCCCGCGACCTAGTGCGAGGGAGCTCTACCCGCACTTGATCAAAACCAACCTTTGGATTGAGTCACTGAGTGAGAAAATACTTCCAACTTTATTATTCCGTGACTTCATTGCGTATTACTTCAAGCTTTGATTTTGTTACTTCACAATAACATCACTTTATGCTGCGGACACCACTCAAATACCATTTACTCGAATGAATTTCGAGTATCGTTGCCATGGAGCGCGTTACTGAAGGAAGGTCGTCTACTTTCCGCTGAATTGAGTTTGAAAGATTTCCAATTTCTCTGATTGCTGTAGGACTGTTTTTGTACTCTTAAGAGGTCCTCTGAGAGAGACGGCAGTAGGACCCTCTCTTTGCTTTTCTTCTGCCCCCCCTTCCCTTAGGCCCCTCACCACTTTCACCGCCCACCCTTACTTCTCTTCCGTTGCCTCTTACTTGTTCCTTCCCTCTCATTTCACATTTCACGTTTTTCACTCATTTAGGAAGGTGAAGTCGGAAAGAAGGGAGACTTCAATTTACTAAAAAAATAGTGATTAAATTGCGCCACCGAATATGTAATCAAAGAATACAATAGATTCCCTCATTCACGAAGTATTTTATGTGAAAATTACACCATTAATTCATTTCACACAATGGTATGTGTAACCTAGAGGTATACGTACAATGCAGTAATGAGTTGTTAGCATGAAAAAGTGTTTATTACCTCCAATATATTCTTAAATTTACACAAAGATGAGGTTATGGTACTTCAAAAAATTCACGAAAATCCCCTTAGCATGTTTAATTGCATAAAGTTGGAATCTTACGATTCTACGACTTCAATTTCGCCGACATAAGGACACCCATTGAAGGTATGATTATTCATTATTTATTTATTCCGATACCGCCGAAAACAGCTTCATTTCGCATTTTGCATTGCGATTTTCAACATATTAACAAATTTCATGTACACAAACAACATGCCCTAGATAGGGGCAACATTTCCAAGCGGTATGAGAACCCGCGACCTCTTGTCTGGCGGCGGAGGATTTTATCCCGCCGTCACCGAGGCTGGGATCTCATAGGAATCAACCACAATTTATAAATGGGAAACTTCATAAACCCCTTACCCTGAGTGAAATTGAAATTAAATTTGTACGTACGAATGCCGCGCAAATAATTCGTGAATGCCCTCACAGGTGAAGCAGCCATTCTCTCTGGTTTCTTCTTCTTTCGGCCTTTCGTTCTTCACCGTTTCACCCTTCCATCTCGCCTTCCTCTTCTCGCTCCTACTTCCGTCTCCTACCCAGTACCTTCTTCTTTGGAGACCCGTTCGTGTTCCTTTTGCAGGTGGTAAAATCCCCAGAAAGAAATAAGCGGGGGAAGAGAGCGTTCGCCCTTAAAAATGGAGGAAGCTCTCTCTCTCTCTCTTCGCTCGAGCGAATACCCTTCCCACTTCCTCTTTCCACCCTCAGACCCCCCTTCCTCTTAACCCCCCCCCCCTCCGAAAGGGCTCCCTCTTTTATACGGCTCGCCTCTCAAAAAGAAATTTCGCGATGTTGCGGGAGCCTTTAACACGTCTTCCTCCGCTCCTCTGCTCTCTCCATCCCGCATCCACACACATTCCTCCAACGCATCCCCTCCTCTGCTCATTCTCTGGCGTTGTTTTTTTTTCTTTCTCCCTCGCCGCTTGCAGGATGTTCGTATTCTAGTCTCGTGACGCGGTGCAAGATACGACGATACGGGTTTTCCGGGCTCGATTCCGCGTTGATCTCACTGAGCTGCTGATCTTCCCTCTTTTGGCGTCTTACATATACCACATCGTCGGTACTTAAGACGATATGTAAGGTGGCAAAAAAAGGATGAGTGTGGATCTCATTGACTTGAAGAAGCCAAGTTCAACCCCACTGGAAGTATGGTCCGTAGAAATGGACCAATGCGGAGCAAAACCCGGAAAACATTAATGTAACTTTACTAGCATCCCTTCTCTAAAGCTTACTTAAAGATTTCAATGCTGTAAATTCTCAGCGTACAAATAAAGCAAACATTTAAAGGAGAGAAAGGAAACGTTTTGCGGAGAGATATCGTGGAACAACATATCGACTTCTAAGTTCTAACCACACGTATCTCAAATTCGGCCGGTTTTTAGAGAGGCATCATAAACAAAGCGTAATAACATCAAAAAGTAAAATAAAAGAAAAAAACAACTCTTTGTTTGCAAATGAATGTGTCTTTTTCAATTTTATGAACTTTTGGTTTTTAATTTCAGTGTGCAAGTAACAAATATTATTCGTTCCTTTGCTCTACTGAAAATCTGCTATTTTAGAGATAGGTGCTGTTAGAACTTAGCCATCGATATCTAATGATCAACTAAGTAATGTATTGCCCGAAAATGACCTGATGATGCAAAGGTAGCTGATGATTATTTTGTAATAATCAAAACACGTGTAATAAGCTGTGATTATAAAATTTTGGGCAGTAGGATTTCTTATTTCATTAATTAAAGGGGATATTGAGCGTGAATCAATAGTAAAATATATCTCTTACCAATTTCATGTAGCTATTATATGTTATTAGGGCAATAAATCAATAAATCGATAATCCATTGTTAGCCCTCACGGCGGAGTAGCATACGTTAGAGCATGCCTGCTGCCGATAAAGGGCTTGACTGCGTGAAAAAAACCAGGTCACAAAACACAACTCGTTTGATTTCTGTTTCTTGTCATCCTTGTCATCCCTATTGTAAAAAAAATCGTCCAATTTATTCAGTGGAGATATTGTGATTTCATATTAGAAATATATATTAGATTAGAAATGCCATATTGCATAATTCAATGCCTTCCAATGGCTACGCATGATCTATCACACCCGCTTCTCTGAAAAACCGTCATGTTTCGGGAGCTTTTCGACGTAGCACAGCGTAATAGTCATACCGATCGTGTCTTCTTTTTTTCTGCTTTCCCCGTTTGCCAAGTTTGGATATTGGCGGGGGTGAGAGGGCCTGCGGCTGCAGGGAGGGGAGCGAATCGGTGTGCTAGAGTATTAGCTTCCCACCCCGTAGGCACGGGTTGATATCCTGGTGTGGCTAATAATTTTCAGAGACCACCTGATCCCTGCTTTAATGCTGCGTGTACGAAATTTCAAGCGCGACACTCCGTTTGTCGGATTGGACGTTAAGCCTTGGTCCCGCTGGCGTCTTTCGTTAAGAGCAGGCCGACGCCGAGTTTCTCTCCACCCATCTTTACCGGATCCACCCTTCCTTCTCTTGGCCGCTTCTTCTTCCCTCATGGCGCATATGGCCTTAGCTGTCGATCGTCTCCTCTTATCCATAAATACCATGCAATACCAGTGAGAGGGACCAGGGACATTTCTCATATAATTATCGGGATGGTGATGGTTTTCCGGGTTTACACCGCGTTGATACATGTTTTGCGGACGACAGTTTCGGGCGCATTCCAGCTCCCGTCTTCGGGTCCAAATGATTTGCAGATCTGTGATCCTTATTTATTTACAGCTAGTCAGACGGATGTTGATTTTTAATTCCATTGTTGGAAAAGCCGTTTGAAAGATGAGGATAAAGGATAGCCGTCTTCCCTATTGAAGTTCTTTGGGTGACTCGCTATTTCAATCGCCTCCCTTATCAGCCTAGGGAAATATTTATTTTCCCTGGCGATGATTTTCGATTCCTTGAAAAGTATGACGTGCCCAGGTTCCGACCATGCATGCTCTGCAACCGCAAGACGAAAATTTTTCTTTTCGGTTGCCTTAAGATGTTCATTCTGCATTTGAGGGATCTAGATGTTTGCCCGATGTATGATAAACCACAGGAACACGTTACTTCATACACTCCTTCATAGATATCTGATGGATGACGATCTTTTTCACTCCGGAGGAGGTCAGAGGTCTTCTTCAAACTTATAAATCGCGTCAGAACGTCATGTTTGGCGAGAACTCTAGCAATTCTTTCCGACGTTCCAGCCACGTATGGCAAGAGAGCATGTGCCTTTGCCTTATGCTGGTCTTCCTTTGCAGTGTCCAAGGCCACATCTCTTTTCTCTTCTTCCCTACGCGCGATTTTTTGAATCAGTACCCGATCGTAGCCATTTTCTTGGAGCGTGGTAAGGAGGTGTTGTTTCTCTCTAGCGAGAGAATCTGTATCCGATATGGAACGGCTTTTCCAACAATGGAATTAAAACTCAACATCCGCCTGACTAGCTGTAAATAAATAAGGATCACAGATCTGCAAATCATTTGGACCCGAAGACGGGAGCTGGAACGCGCCCGAAACTGTCGTCCGCAAAACATGTATCAACGCGGTGTAAACCCGGAAAACCATCACCAATCAACTAACCGCGGAAGCCTCCGTAATAATTATCGGGATGTTTACATTTTAATTAGTGCCGATGTTTAGTGTGTACGAGGGGAGTTCAGGGAATAAAATTTAAAAAAAATTTATTTGTCTGCATTTATGTTGTCGCTTTCAAAATAGTCCCCCATTAGGTGTTATGCACATGTGCCACAACGCTTCTTCAAACCCTCGAAACACCTTTCAATCTTTGGGATAGTCTTAAGCTCAGTCAGCGATTTCTTATGCCTGTCTGTCCATGTAATATGCTTGTAAGGCGACGACTCTTTAAGGTTCTATATATCTTTGGAAATAGGAAAAAGTCACACAAACCCAATAATTTCGATTATGGAGTCTATAGCAGTGTTGTAGTATTGTTTTTGGCTAAAAATTCATGAAAAAGCAATGAAGTGTGAACCGAAAATCGCCGAGCTCATAAAATTACGTCTAACGTTAGCTGCTGTCACATAAAAAGTGAACAGTGAAGTGAGCTGAAATTTTTATCATTCTTCAAAAGCATTTTATCAGCACCATTAAAAATTGGCAATTGGACTCCATAAGCCAGCGAGAGTTTTTTTAATTTAGTGTCCGGTATTTTGTGAAGACACCACGTACAGGTATTCGGTATTATTGTGAGTCAAATATCGTTGAAATTGCTGAGAGATACTTTCATTTTGATTTTATTTTTGACTATATTTTTATTTCCTAGAAATATTAATAATAACAAAAGCTTTAATGCTAAGAAGATAAAATACTTTATTTATATACTGAGGTTGCAGAGGTTGCAGGTCTAACATTGCAGAATCTTAGAATTTTTTTCACCTGCTTAAGCTCTTTAGTGTCAATTTCTGGAAAGTAATTGAAATAAATAACTATTGATAGCATAAAGTATTTAATGAGCACCAAACATTGGTCGGCTATTAATTAAATAGATACCTAGATTAGAGGAAAACATCTCCGTGAAAAATTTGACTCCACCAGAACGCAAACCTGGCTAACTAATGAAATCAATTGATTTTGCCAACTAAGCCTGGATATCTAAGCTTTCGGTCAAATATGCTACACCACCACTATTTAAGCACCAAATGTTTTATCTTGGATTCAAATATCCGTGAGAGTCTAGCGGGTGATGATTTTAAAATCACGATATATTTGAGACGTAATGAAATTATTTGCTCTCTGCGTACGTTTCCTCTTTGGATGGATTTCGATCGATTCGACTTCAATGGAGATTTGATGATACATTTGGAAACATGGGCCCCTAGGCTACTCATAGATAAGAGAGTGGAAAAGAACAAGCCAGCATTCACTGTGAGTTGAGAAATCTGAGATCTTTGCACTGACAGCAGAATCATCCATAGTTTATGCAAGATCCAAGTAGCGATGAAACAATCAGGGTTCAGCTGTGTAGAGGTGAGAATTAGGAAAGGAGTGAGTCAAGGCTGTTTTTTGTCACCCGTAATTTTCAGGATTTACATCGAGAAAGCCACTAATGAAATCAATGTAAGGCCTCGGGAGTGAATATTCGTGTGTGTGAATAGCACATGAATAACTCCGATATTATATTTTTTGGTGCATGAAATCAATTCTTTCAATGTATAGCTTTCATTTCCCATCCAATGGCGATTTTATTCCATGGTCAGGGGGATATGTGTAGCGGTGCATTCTTTCTCTCTTAGGTTACCACAGGTTACCATCTCGTCTTTTCCTTGCTTCAGCGTTCTCGGCCTTCATATTTTCCTCCAGCGTCTTAGGATCCAGCTATTCTTTCTTTCTCTCCTTTCATCTCCACACCTTCGACGACGCAACAATACTCTTCCAAACTTCCGTTTCCTTCCTCACTCCCACCATTCCTTATACTTTATCTCTCACATTCTTTTTTGGCCGCCTTTTCCGTCGCATTTTCCTTATCCTTTTACGCAATGTCGTTTTCTTGGAATATTTGTATGGCTAGCGGGTGCCTAAGGAAGGCTGGATATCGCAAATGCTATCTATATATATGGTCTCGGGGGCAGAAATTCCGAGAGTTCCAAGGCGACATTGTTGCTTCTTAGTTGTTCCTGTATTTCTCCGTTATTTAGCCTTATTAAATATTTCAGTGCTGGACCCTGTCAAAAAAATCTGGGTTGCCTTTTTTGTGTGTCAGAAAAGAGAAAACCTTGTTTATTTTGCCTTACATTCTCTAAATATCACCTAAAATTCCTTTCGGGAAAGTCTTTTATGATACATATCTACTTTCTTGGATTGGATTTCTCGAAATGAATGTTTGCCACTGGTAAAAAAAGTGTCTTTCAGAGTCAGCCAAACTTCTATTTCAATTTTTTTAAATATTAATATAAGAAAATACCGTTCCGTTTAACGCAATGAAACTTATTTAGTTTTCTTCAATTTTAAATTTAATTACTTTCACATTCATTAAAGCTACTTCATTATTGGTATTTAATTCATTCTTTCTCTTTTGCCATCAAACTATTAGTTTAAATTTATATTATTTTAATTTTACTTCGTTTTGATTTACCGGTTTTTTTATATTATTTGATTAAATTATGATTTTATTACCTCATGTCACAGGTTAGTAAGCTTAATATTTATCAGCATTTTTTTCAAGTAAAATTTTTCTATTTAAACGTATTAATTTTATCTATTCGTCACTTTATCCCATCATTAAGTGTGGTAAGATGATGAAAATTACTCTTTTATTTCAGTAAAATATGTTACATAGCTCAAGAGAGGAATACGTGGTATCACATTTTATTATTAATGGTTTAATGACCGGTAAGGTTTGTTATTTTAAATTTCAGATAATTAAACCTCTTTACAAACTTAGAGCAAAAATTCTAGAGTTAAGTCCGTCATCTTATCCCACCTTCCCGTAGACATTGAGTGCGGTGTATGTGTCAAGACGCTGGAAATAACTTTCTCACCAATGAAGTATTGTGAAATAAATACTTTCCGAAATTCACTGTGGAGGATTGCAGCCTCTGTTCCGGTTTAATTTATTTTTCCGATCCCTCTCGGCCTAAGTGCTCATCACTCCATCGCCTTTCCACTTTCCTCCCTTCACCTGATACGCGCCGTCCGCCTCTCTTTTGTTTTATTTTTTGTCCCTCTAAACTCATCATCTCCTGCCAGAGATCTCGCTCTATTGGACCTCGCTCGATCTAACGCCACATTCGATTTATATCGAAAGTCTTGGATGTCGAGATAGATTTCCGTCTTGGCGCACTGGATTGTGGTCTCCCGTCGAACGTGAAAAGAAGACGGGAATCGTGGGCGAGAGAAGAGCAAGCAAGCAAGCGGAGGGCAAATGCTGAGGCAGGGGAAGCAGAAGGCAGGGGAGAAGACGTGGCGAGGAGGAAAATATTTTACGCAGGGCAGACGCTAATTTACATTTTTCTGTGATGAAAGAGAGTTTGATGCTTAAAAAGTACTGTGAATATACTTGAGACAATTTTGCTGAAGAGAAAAAGTAGATATAAAACTCTACGCTGATGATTTAAAAGGGTAAATTGTGGTAATTGATAAGAACTTTGCAAACAGTATGCTACATTTCAACTTTTGGAAATGTTTTATTTTTCATAAATTTACGAAATTAATCAATATTTTATGAAAGCGAATTAGCATAACCATTTAAGTTTGCAGTTCCCTTAATAATTCACGGAGAAATATTGGTGTGCTTATAGCAATAATTATTCAACGAATATATAATATATTATACATTCAAGGTGAAAAGTCTGATATTGAGTAGTTCATGGAAGCTCTTTGGGAACCTATTTTGTGTATGGGGGACAAGGAATAAAATTCATATTTTAGCATCCGATCGTAAGATTGATCAAATTTACTCTTATACATCGATTTGACCAAGTGAGTACATAAAAATTATCATGAGTGTCAGCTTAGAGCATGAAGTAGCATGATCCCTTTTAAAGCTTTTTTTCGGAAGGCGTATAATTGCACAATTCAGAACTACACGTTTTGTTAATCTCGCGTGAAGTTGCGCGAAAGCATGGACGAAATTTGGACAGGGCTTATTTTATCAACTCTCGTTCGTCCATTCTTTCATGCATTCTAGCAATTCACTGCTTTACACGGTGCAATATTAAATGCGCTCTCTCACGTAAGCTAGATTTTATAAGCACATAAATGCCCCTTATAAAACGAGTTTTTGATGCTCGAAAAAGTAGAGAATTACGTCACCCTGAACGAAACCATACTAAGAAATAAAATGACGTTACCTTGTGATAACAGGTGATGCTTTCCCGACGAATGATGACGATAAACTTTTATCGGATTTCCCACCGGTTGAAAAACTTGTTTCTGATGTTTGGAGCTCATCTTCAGGGATATAAACGTTGATGTTACCTTGCTTATTAATACAAAATATTTGTTCATGGTTAAGCTTCTTTGTGTTTCGTTGCATACATGTAAATGTTTCTGCAATGTAGAAGTTTCCTCGGGCTTCACACCTGAATTTCCAGCTGACAACATTTTCTGTGTCTGAGTCTGTTATCCCCTTCGAGGCACGAAATACCATGATTTATATCACTGAATTCAGTTGCATAAGGGTTTTGTAACAATATTCACGGTAGGGAAATTGAATATAATAGTAAAAGAAAACATCATTTTGCGCCCTAGAATCGGCGGAAAACTGAGACACCGAAACAATGGCAGTTTGAAGCTCAGTATCTCGATGTAAATCCTGAGAGGACTTAATAAATGCAATCCACAGGGGAATTAAAAAAACAACAAAAGTCTTTGTTTCAAATGCTTTGCATTTGCTGCGTGCTAAGGCTATGAGAAGAGATATTGATCCTTGAAAACTGCTGAATCCCAAGAATGGGTGGGAAAGAAATAACGCGTATAGGTTTGAAGATAAGAGATTGTGAAACGTGTTCGGATAGTGCGGGGAGAGAGAAAGAGTGTGTCGGGGATTGGGATGAGTGGAGAGCATGAGAGGAAATTCGGCTGGAAGTCTCGGGATGATGCCCCCTTCGGACCTGGCCACCTGTCAGCTCGCGTTAACGCAAGGATGGAGCACCTCAGCTATAGCGCGATGTCGACGGTCGGTGGTATTGGGAAAGAGAAAAGGCTGCGCCAGCAACGGTGAAGTGCCTTCCTTTGCCCTCTAGATGAGGGAGAATAGAGTGCGATAAAGGGGAATGATGAGCATAAGGGAGTTGCGTGTAGGCAGTATTCAGTGATTTTTGAAACCAAAGGGGCGCCAGGTATTTTAAAATAAACCTCTCTATGGTTTTTCAGCGAGTGATTTTATCAGCGAATATCAATGCCAACTTTTCCTCACTGAAATAAATATTTAGCAATATCTTTTGATTTTAAAGTTTCCAAGACCAGGTTTATATAGCAAGCACGTTTGCAAAATTGATCGTTAAAACATTAATATCATTATTATTTATGAATTGATTTTATACAAAACACAATAGTAATTACTGATAATTTATTCCATTTAATTTCTGCAGTTTCGATAGAATAATTGCTCAGTAGATCTATCTGTTCCATAGTTGAATGAAGCGCTCTGCTTCTTGACTAATTAGACAAGTGTTTTTTATACCTTATGAATTCAGCTTTGACTGTTGTCGGATGCTACGCTTTATGTTGGATTCTTTAAGCACGAAGATAAAATGTAAATAAGAGTGTGGTGTATTTGTATTTCGACAGTCTATTGTCTATTGAGTGATGTGGCATCCCCTGGTGGGAGTGATGGGGAAGCGTTGTGTGGCCACATGGGCCGGTTGTATGTGATCGTGTGTTGTAGAATAAACAGTTAAATCCCGAGACATCTGCGTGCTTATTTTAATGTACCTACCGCGGGTAAAAACATAACAGAGGAATTTCCACTTTTTATTAATATTATTATTTGAGCTATAATACATAAAAATTTATTAAAAATAATTTCATTCCTCGCAGAGAACTGACGGAAATTTTTAATCTGAAACTGTACTCGCTTGCTTAGAAACATCAAATACTACTCGCTCCATTGGAAAGGCTACGGAAGTAACCTGGCTCATGTTTTTTAAATTTACTCTGCATTGCAATAGTTTTGCAAGGTTTTCTGTTTGAAACTCACGGGATTTATACGTGATTTCTAGTGATAGAATTTCATTCTTGGGGAATGAGGATTCCTTACCAAGCTATAGTTACCTCACTGTGTAGACTCACCTGATGTATCCCTTTTGTTTTAGGAAAATACATCTTGAATTTTCATTTCAGTGTATTCACGTTGTGATATTCGTCTTTCCCATAGCCATTGGGGAAGCAAAAAGATAATCTCAATCGATTCATGCGCGTCTACACATCAAAAAATTGCAGAGAGAAATAAAGTACATGATCGGGGGTGAATCTCGAAATCTATTAATCCAAATAACTCGCCAGAAAAGAAACACAGATCGTTTGATTCCCTTTGCTTTTGCTTGATGTAGTTACTCTGGTAATATGAAAGAGATTTTGCGGGTTGCACTCAGAAACTTGTTTCACTAGACTAAGCGACGCATTTCGACGCTTTCAATTCATTTTCAGGTGTTACACTGCAAATCTCAATCAAAGATACATAATAGAATCATATAATGGAATTTCATCATATCTAATCGGAAATAATTACTGTAAAACAGCTCACCAAAGAGTTTTAGGTTGGAAATATCGTGATTTCACGTGAGCCTAATTTGAGCCAAGGGGCTGAATAGAAATTTCAACTCGCAAACTTCAATGCCTCCTACTTCGCACGCATGATGCATCTCGGTAATCTATCCCTCGTCATAATTTCCTTCGCGTGCAATTGGCAGTGATTAGCCTCTCCGCATCACGTAGCAAACGGGGCGACGTCTTTGAAGTCCTTTGCTCGTAATTCGACGCGTGCGTGGATCCGCTGCTGTGAGCATTGAGGCCGAATGCCAACGGAATATTGGATTTTGAGGAATCCGGTGTAAAACCGATGTAAGCGTAAGATTACGGGCACTAGGAGCTCAAGGTCAGGTCATACGGCGGTTCACTGATTAGCACCGAGGCATCACTGTGCCCGCAGAGTCGTAATTTGCAAACGTACCTATGCCCTGCGAATGAACCATTGTTCAGTGAAGCGAAATTCGCTGTCAAAAAAATCAGTTTTTTAATTAACGATGTCAGTTTTTCTACACAACCTCACTTAGCACTCTGCATAAATCTACAGAAGAAAAATGTAATATTACATATTAATTGATGCTTCCTCGGGAAAAACTCAAAATTTCAAAAAAAGCAATGGATTTATAAATCGAATGAATTGAAAGAGAATATGTGGCATATTTTGTTAACGCAAAAATATAAATTCTATGTTCATAAGAAAAGTTCAAATTTAAAAGTGAGAACGGGTAATTGGTTAGATCCTTAAACATTAAAAAACATTCTTCATAGTCCACGGTCAATAATATCAATATTAAAATTATTTAGTTTCTCACACATTTCTCATATCAGCTTACCTTTTTATACTTAAGCATGTCACATTGTTACACTTTTCCTTTTAAATGTTTTCTATTGTTTAAAATTGTTTTCTATCAATTATTTTAAAGCTGAGAAAGTTCAAGTTTTACTTTCTTTACGATGTTATAAGTACCTACTGGCGAACAATATATTTATGGTACTTAGTTAACTGGGTTTATCATATCAACAATTTTCTCCGAATATAATTAGTGGTAGACCGTTAATGACTGGGTTTTTATTAATGGTATAATTTATGACCATGAATTAGGGAAGCATGGCAACATTATTTCTTAATTTTCTCTGAAAGACTGAATTTCAAGGAGATTTCACAGATATTTATTTAAGGAACCTTGGCAACGGATCTTTCTCACTTTACTACACTGTTCTTCCATTGCAGTCAATGTTTTCTAAAATTGCAGTACTTAGTGGAATTAAAGCCTTTTTTTAATGGATTAATTAGCTTTGCTCGAGTGAACGAGCCTTAACAATCTTTGTTTTCACTTTGTCTTCCAATATGCTACCCTTTGGCCCCGAATTTCGTCCTTTCAATGGCGTTTGACTTTCTATCCAGTGAGATAGATCATCATGGAGTAGAGAAAATTGTGTGCGGGGGGAAATGCCGCGGAAAGGCCACGAGGGTCAAGGGGCATGCAAGAGCCGCTAGGCAGAAAGGATTCAACTTGTTGGCCATGGCAGAACTCGCATGGATCGAGGCTGGCCAAAGGATTGATTTTGAATTGACGAAAATATCGGTAAACGAGAGCCGCTTCTATCAACCGAGCAGCCGCTTCTATTTGATAAGCCTTGGAAATCAACATGATTTTTCAACAGAGGCAATGGCTACCCTATCAGTGACGCGTGAAAGAGAGTGCCAATCATCGTAGATTGAAACGATGGGGCGCGACCGTAGTTGGACCCCCTGGTCGGCGCACGATAAACTTTTTGAAAAATATGAAAAAATTACTGCAAAAATACAATTTAAATTATAATTTTATTTGCATTTACATAAAAAAGAAATAATTAACAAGATATTTATAACTTTACAGAAAAAAAATTAATTTGACAGATTTTGGACGATGAAACCTTCTTTCATACAACAATCTAACACATACCTACTTTTGACCGTATACAGGCAACAATGCGAAATATCCGCTAGAATATTTCACCTCTTTCAAAAAACTTGCATGCAAATTTTTCTTACAATCCTCAGATTCCATCGAAATCATGCTTGAACGCGTTATAAATGGATCGCTTCGATAATAAATCCGGAATTTGTTGAAAAAAATGAAGTAACCATAGCGCGCGGTGCCAATTCGCGAATAAGGGGTTCCAACTCCGGTTCACCCAACGACGGAAAGCCCAATGAAACTTCTCACCTTCGGCCAGAAGACGAAAGCAGGATAGCTTTCGAAGCTGCCGTCACTCTTAGGAGACAAACACGGCAGGAGTTCCCGGGAAACTGTATTCATCACGAGCAGGCGGGGCACCCTGCGTTTCTTGGGAAGGATAGTACCCAGATAAGTGGGAAACTTCGACCTTGAAATTCATGGTCACATTGCAGGATTTTTAAGATTTCTCTTTGTGCGTGTCGAGAGGTGTGCAGGATGACCAACCACATGTTGTGTGGTGTAGCAAACGGTAATGAGTAAACGACGCAAAGGACGCGTCGAACGCAATTGAGAGTTGCACTACGGGGTTTGATAGCGCGAGATGCGCCTATGTACTGACTTTGGTCGCAATCCGTGCTGCCATATGAAAATAAACAGCGGACGGAAAAACAGACATCCTCCTTCAGACGAACATCCCAGCGGAAACCTTCGAAGGAATCATTCGTTCGTTTCTGCTCGCTTCCACTCTACCATAGGCAGTCTAGTCTATATAATATACTAAGGCCCAGTTACGACCATTCACTCACTCATACAAATGTTTGGGATGAACGAGACGAGATACGACAATAAGTCTCATGACGACCCCTCGTCTGAAACCCCAGGAAAAATTATGAAAACGCTAAATTTCCCATTATACATCCGTCTATTCACTTAAAGTTGAGTATGAAGATTAGTTAAAAAAGCTAATGGCGGCGCGGCGATCAGATACAAACCAGAGTCCTCTAGATTGCTCTCTCAACACTACTCTCTCATTATATGGCAATATAGAGGACTCTGATACAAAGAAAACATTAAGGCCACATATTTATTTATGTAAACAAAAGGAGAAAAGGCCGACTGGTACTGTAAATAGGAAGGTGGATGATTATGAGAACTTAATGGAGTTGGGCAAGTTGGGCGCATCTTCGGACTAGGAAACGTACACTCTAAAATATGAACATTTCAATTCGCCGTCTCCATTTTTGCGTCGGTTTCCTCCACTCCTGATGGGAGGGAGAGCATATATACATTGTGGAGGGGCGCGTGGGGGATGCGAGGATAGCCGGCGAGAGAGAGAGAGGAGGGAGGGAAAAAATGAGCGTCTTAGTGCGCCCATCAGAATAAATTGACGCGCGGAGTTAAGGGAGAGAAGGAGGGGGGTGAAAATGACGTGCATGAAGGAGGAGGGAGGGGGTGCATCACTGGTGTTTCTGAGCTCTTTCGTGAGAAATGGCTCGTGGCCACGTGGGACGGGATGTTTTCGGGGCTTTGGCGAAAATAAAAGGGATAGCGATGCACCCACTACGGAAAAATAACGGACGGAGGAAATATGGTGAGAGTCGTCTCTGCCGTACGACCCCCGGCCTCCCCCGCATTTATATCTTTCTTAGTGATCCCAGATACGTCATCGGTACAAAAGTTTTACTTTTCAAGCATTAATATTTTCAATCGTTGCAATGTTGTTGGATTAGTTAGCTCAAAATAAACTCTAGGGGAAAAATTAAATGAGTCGAATTTGAAAACATTGAAATAATTCAGGGAAAATCGTCACTCTGATATTATCGGGCTGTTTATCCTTATATAAATACACGAGGATAGCAAAATGGATAAAGTAAATCTTGGAAATAACTTGCTTGATGCTGGAGCTTATACAATGCGTGATAATAATAAAATGCTTGTTTCTGGCCGAAGATGTTGGAGGTCAAGCGTAAGAAAAATTATACCCTATTACCCAAATGACGTGTTGGGTCAGCACTAAAGACAGAAATGAATCATGTTCTTCTTTTTGATATCTTTGTACACGTGCCAAAATATATTTTATTTGCATAAATTCGGCATAAACATTTTTTTTGAGTTAAAAACATTTCTCAATTCTAAAGAAACGCTGAACGTGTAATTTTGGAGGCATTCAACTTTACTATCGTAACGGGTGGCTTAATATCCTTTTGAACCATTAATTGCGACAGTTTTTTTAATAGATTCAGAGTGTTTCAACTTTTATACACAATAGTTAGTTGGCTCAAGGAAAATAAGCTTTCATACTCAAGTAGCGTCAATTTTAGAAAGGGCAGTACCTAGTCACTTGTACGTATTTCTAATGATGTTCCGTTATGAATTTCTCTTTATAGCTGCATGGATATGGAAATTTTGTTGGAGGATGCAGAGAGAGACAAAAGATACTGAATCATATAATTGCGTTTTCGGGGGTGTTCTGAAAAGGAGGATTTGTAAGTGGACTATAAGCACGACGTGGAGGCGTTAGAATCTTAAATGGCTTCATATGTTTTATCTTGTGCAGAGATTTATTTCCTTTACAAATATTATCTCGCATATTTTTCAGCTTACTTTGTTGGTCAATTGTGTCCTTTGGTCATTATGTGACAAATATTTAACAGTTTTCAAAAATAAAATTGTAAGCGATAAATTACCAAGTATAGTACATCTAGGGCAATTGAATTTTAATTCTAATAACCATTTTCCAGTAGTATAATTTGCTTTCATAAAAGAGTATTTTTCTTACCGGTGTCGGAACCTATATTTTCAAATTGCTTCCTGTTAACCCTTATTTACGCGAGCCCGCGAGGACAGCGCCAGTTCACGCTCGCGGCTTTTTGCTGCACTTTAATATTTTTGGTTTTCCTAAATATACATTAAAACGTTAGGGTATTTTCACGCATGTGGACAAATTCTAATATTAAGAGCACTTTGAATATTTTTCTCTTTAACCTGTATAAAAGAATAAAGCATATTAATATGCTAATTTCTTAATAAATACTTGCAATATTTTTTCTTAAGGAATTGCAGGCGAAAATGTTCTTGGTCGAGGAAAAATTACAGAAATAGAATACCAAAGTGTGCCACCAGTGAACCATCTTTACGCAGTAAACGCGCTATTTCGAATATTTAAAAAATTCGGAAAAATTCCCTCTTGAGAGTGTAACTGAGGGTTAAACTTAAGTTGATATACTTAACCTTTTAATGAAAGATATCATTCCGAAACCGTCGTTTATGAAATGATTTTTTCACTTCCAGTGTAGGTATCCGTTTTGGTCCGGTATATTCCTCTCTTTGTGGCACACCCATGCAATCATAAGTGTGGTCACTTTTAGGCGGCCATTCCGTGAGGAGCCCCGAGCTGAATTTCACTGGGATGGTTTGCTTGTACGAGGTCATAAAAAAGCATGCTTGGAGGATGGAGAGAGAGAAAGTGAAGATCGTGCCATATGATGTCATGGGAGGAAGGAATAGTTGCGGTGTCCACGGGGGTAGGCCGGGCGGGGTTCGAATTTCGGGGGATTTTTCGGAGTGGACCATACGCTGGGGTGGGACGGATAGCCCTCGCTAGGGTGTGGAAAGGGCTGGTGGTGTTGGTCTGCGGATTTGTAGCCTCTCAAAAGAAAATGGAAGGGGAAGGATAAAGTGCTGGAATGAGTGCTAGTGGGAAAAGGGGTCTTTGAAAAGGGTGCGAGAGAGAGGGTTTCGGCGTCATCATCTCTTCCTCTTCACACTTTTCTCTCTATCTCTCCTACATCCTCCTCTCCTTTCTTTCTTCTTCGTCATTCGTTTTCTTCACTTCTTTATTTTTTCGTCGAAAGGGAATGAAATAAAAGTCCGGCTTTATTTCGAGGGTAGATCCATCTACAGGCCGAGCGAGGATTCGGAGTTCACGTTTATTGAGAGGGGAGAGTGGGATTCGGAAGTAAGAATGGCCGTGGTTTGTATATTAATAAAACTATATATTCCTATCCAAACAGATAAAACTATAGTTATTAATAGACCGGATACAGGGGTGCCGACTTACAAAAAATATTGGGGGGGCCCAAACCGGGGATCTTGCCCCGGTAAATTTTATAAGTAGTGAATTTTAAGTTTTTTAAGCATTTTAGAAGAGTCATATGATCGACATTAGAACCCTGTTCACTCAAATCTCGATATCTGGACACTTCGGGGAAAATCGACAAGCCTGACACATTTTTTCCTCACATCTGTAACGATTTTTGGGGGGGCTCGGGCCCCCTCAGGCCCCATGGAGTCGGCGCCACTGACCGGATATAATGTTGATTGACAAGAAATATAGAACTTGCTACATATTTGATATTGCTGTGCCACTATCACATAACATTCAAAAGACAATAGCCGGAAAAATAATAAGTACCAAGAATTGGCAATAGAAATAAAAAGAATATGGAATGTGGAATAGGTTTATATAGCTCCAATTTTCATCTCAGCTCTCGATGGACTCCTTTACCAATCTTTCCCAGAATTTAGTCTCACGGCATAGAATTTTCACATGGTCCCACTTCACCCTATAGTCGGATTCAATGGCGTGTTCTACAACCGCGGATTTTTCCGGTTGGCAGAGCCTAAGGTGTCTCACTTTATCACTTTGCATGGTACAGATCTTTTTATTTTCAAGACCCCATCTTAATCCTTTTTTTCATATTCGGTAATAAATGCAATAGTTTTAGACATTACTTGATGGGATTCCTTCATGCCTGTCAGGAAAGATTAAAACTTAGCTAGTCCCACAATAATGTATTCCCTTTCGACCGTTTTCAGTACAACGCATCGTCTTCTGGCCATTGAAAACGGTCGAAAGTGGATAAATTATCATGGAACTGCCTAAGTTTTATTCTTTCCTGACAGTTTTCGATAATCCTCTCGTTTCATAGTCATTCTTTTCTTTCCTTCATTATGTCTTTCTTTCCTTTCCATCGAAATGATATGGAATTGATAGTCATATTTTGACTTTTGTGAGTTGTTTCTTTGCTTGGCAGGCTCTGAAGGGGTAATGGGGTGAATGGTGGAAAATGGCCATAAAAGGTGACACTTACTCCTCTAATGGTTACTGTTGGGTTACTAATGGTTTCACTCATTTCTCTTAGGCTGTGACTCACTTAAGGCAGCTTAAGAATAGGAATGGAACTCCTTTGAATAGAAAACCGCAAATAGCAAACTGATACGTAAACTGCAAAGCTTCACCTTCCCCCACTATTTAATAAACTATGCTACATGCTCCTTTTGAGTAATGATATTTATATTTAGGTAAAGTCTAATAGCCACAATCAGATGCCACCGCTTTCATTTTTTTTACATTTAAGCGAACTAACTTGACCAAAACTAGCGTTAAATGAAAGAAATTCATGGTTCTCACCGTGTTTGGTTTGATTCCTGTGCTTATTCTTAGAAACATCTTTTTAATGCTCGTTAATACCGATTGATTCGAACACTTTTTGTGGCTCCCAAAAAAGTATGGGGTTTTGACAATACGGGGTGAAATCTCCTGAACCATCTATCACACTAAACCAAGATTAATGATGGCGTAGGCCAAGAAGGGCACTGCTGTGGAAATCGGATTTCCGCGGTTCAGCAAACACGGAAGTGGACTAGTGGATATATATTCACTTGTCGGTAATTGGCCATTAACGGCAGGATCGCCACAGAATGCGCATTCCGATAGTAGACCAGCATTGCGGTGGCAGAGCGAAATACACAAAGTGCCTGTTAATACTAATTTTAAATAATCATGGGAAGAGAAAAAAAACACTGTCCAGCACCACAGTAGGATGCATGAAAAAGAGCATGACATTTTAAGCCCTAAAGCAGAGGTAATTGCAAACACACATTTATTTTTTACGCATCAAGCTTACGGCGTATTTAAATCGAGTTTGAATTGAATGAAATCACTTAAGTGCTTAAATTCACCATTAAATCAAGTTTTAAAGATGGATTTAATCTTTTGCAGACGATTTATGGGCAATTTAGGATTCACAATATTAATTGTAGTTATTATTAAAACAACAGGTGAAGTCATTAGTGGAGAATGCACGGAAAATATCTTTTCCAACTCCATTCATTCGTCTTTTAAAATATACATATCTTTCAAGTATCGAAGGACAAATTTATGTACAAAAAATGTAGTTAAACTTATTGATACTCCTTTTCCCCGGAGCGACATGTAAAAATGTTTCCCTGGCAATAGGTTGTACCACAAGTTTCAGGTCTCAGAAATATTAAAACTACAACAAAGTTATTTAATCGTACAATATATAAATATAATTTTTGGTGAAGTATTCTCGTAATTTTCACCGGGTTAATAAAATCCGCGTTCAAACCGTTAACGATGTTAAATAATTCCCTGTGATTCAATTCACTCACCCTGAATACGATGCACGGGTCGTCCGTTGAAACGGTGGCGCTGTGTTAATATTTAACCAGGCGGAAATCCATTTTAAGAGTAAAGTCATATTTTACAATTTCATTGTGCAAGCGATAGTATAAAGGTATGTGTATTTTTAAATAAAGTATATGTGAAGTAGGCGAAAAATATTTCTGGGTGAGTTAGTCGCTGAATTTTCAGCCTCAAAGAGGACAATCTGATTTTCACTAATACGCATTTTATGTAACTGAAAATTATTTTGTCCGCAGAGCGTCTCTTATTTACGCGGATCTAGGTGCTTTTCTCTGCTATTAACGACGTTATAAAAGACTAATCACATTTCAAAACGACTCATCGGCAGAATTAGACAGCATCTCTCGATGCCAACCCCGAGAAATATTTTTGTATTTAATTCACCTCGAAAATCTTGAATTTTTTCATCTCTCCCCAACTCCTAGTGTTATTCTGGTTTTCCCTCTGGACGGACGGGGACTGATTTTGGTGGGAATTCCGAACATGCATCATCGGTCATATTTACTGTCAGAAGTTGTGTGATATGCAGAGTAAGTGATCGACAAGTTAAGAATCTAAAAAAAAAACCTTCGGCTTTCATGATTCGCCGAGTGGACATTGGCCTCTATACATCACGATAAAATTCAGCGGGATACGTGCGAACGTTGACTGCGGACGAGAAAGAGGTGAGCTTTGGGATCGCGAAGAGAAAGCAGGACGAGGGGGTGGGGGTAGTAGGGTGAGATGGGCGGGGGAGTGGGATGGGAGGGAAAGAAAGTGATGGATAGGGAGAGAGAGAGGAGTGAAAGAGTGTATGAGAGAGAGAGAGAGAGAGATTGGTGGCGAGGCAAAGGATCGCCGAAAAAAGTCTCGAGGACAAGATTTGTGAGGAAAAATACCCGATGAGGAAACCAGGGAAAAGGAAGATGGATGAAAGATCCTTGCTTGTCGGTCGCGATTGGAATTTGAGCTCAATTAAGATAAGCTAACCCTTCGTTGGGTGAACTGTACTCCCTTTGTTATGCAGTAGAAGAAATGACAAATTGAGGAGCTGAGAGTCAAAACAGTCAACAATGAGGTGAAATAAGCAGACTTAATTCTTCGCACCACCGATATTGAGGTGGGTTCCGGAGCAAAATGTTGGCGTAGAACTGATTTTAAATATAGGTATATGTTTTACCACAAAAAGCTTTACTTCGCGGAAGCACACTGTATTCATAATTAGATATTTTGCTCTTTTCCGCCAAATTTTAGTTTTTTTAGCATTGGTGAAAAAGAGCAAATAAAGTAATTATGAATAAAGTGTAGATTTACCTTAACAAACCATTCACATATCGATCTTTGATGTAGATGCATTTTTTATAAGCGCGGCAATATATTGGTAGTTTTCACCGAGGTCAGGTCAATACTCAATCGCACCCACTACCCTTGTAACAATTACCTTTCAAATTGAGCTGTCATTACGTTAAATGTTTTGAAACGTGACTTTGGTAATTTTAATACTAATTAAAATAATTCTCCAAAATCGTTATCTTTATCTTTTTAAGAGGACATTAAATACGGAGAGAAATAATAACCAAGAGTATTGCATGTAATTGCCGTGACATGAGTTGGATATTGCATTTGTAATTAGAGAGGTTTAATTGTGATCTTCACATATCATGGAATAACAAAGCTGAGGTTTTCCAGTTTCAGTGGAATTTTGGGGGAGTAAATGTAAAGCTTTCCCACGAACTATTAATGAATATAATAAAAATTGTTTCGGGAAACTTTTCTCAAGAAACATTTTAAAAAATCATGGAGACATCTCATCTTCATGTTTTTGTCTACAAGAGCCGAATATGTATAGGTCGAATGATATAAAATATTATAGCATAAAAGATAGAACATTTGTTTTTCTAGGAAACTCAGGGGAAACGTGGCCTCTACTAAGACAGTTCAAAGAAAAATTAGGGTATTATCCTGAATGTGGTTTTTTTTTAGCAATTATAACTATTCATAAACATGCAGTACATTTCTGTTAGCAGGTATCGGTTTCCTTTTGAAGTTTTATTTATTGATGCCTTGTGAGAGAAAATCCTGAGTTTGGTATCGAGAGTGCTTCATAGATGGTAGCACGTATTTTCTGGCAGAGACCTTGTATTTCACGCCAACAAAAAAAACGCCAAAATATTTTCTGTATTTTATCTCTTTCTCAGCTCTATATATATCATTCGTATTCCTCGTGTGGCTGTTTATTCAGTGCACTTGGTATGCATCTCGGGTGTGGAAATCCTTCATCTCGTGCCCTTTTGGCGAGGCTTCAATGGTCCCATTTCAGCTCCACGAATGCCTCAATTTCTCTCCGATGTAGGTTTGTGTCAAACCGACCCTGGAATTTCTTGACGCCGGCCTCTCCCGTCAAATTCTCCTGTATTCTCCTCATGTGATCCCGAACTCGCCAAGGCTTGAATATTAATGCGCCAGACTCGGTTTCCGAAGAAGAGAAAAAAATGAACTTCGACATTCTCATTGCTGAGCTTGTTATGCATAAATGTTTCTGGAAATCCGAAGATTCGGGGTGTGATATTTTGATATGAGATAAATTGTGAATATAAATGCCTTCATCAAGGGATTCAATGTGATTTTGGAATAGTTAATTTGAAAGAAGACTTGAACATTTAGTAAATACAGGTATTGTATAATTTTTTTCAAATGAACCGCCTTTCAACGTATCTGTAAAATTGATTGCTTTTAGGTGACGTGTAGTGAAATCTGTCCATAATTAGTGATTGAGATTTTGCAGGTACTCCTTCAGATTTCAAAAACGTGAAAATTACGTGAAATTTTCGAAAATCGTCTTGTTGTGTAGTGATTGTTTTTTTTTTTAGTCCGTTGTAAAACTTTATTACTATCCTTTTCTTGATATGCTGGGGCAATAGCTGGATATATGTTGACAGTTGTTTCTTTCAAAGTTTTCGGCTTTTTAACTATTATTACTTGTTTCTACAGCGAAATTATCACGCACTAACTTCGTTATCAGGATTCATTCCTCGCTTGCTAACATCTACTCTTTGGTTCAAGTTGTACGATTGTTTTGTTATCCCCCACCATGAGTATGAGTGTAATCAACACAATTTTAGTTTTCAACATAGTATTCGTCAATAAATGGACTGACTATATAAATGATGTTATCTAATGAAGAATCGTAATACTATGTGAGAATAAGGGTTATAATTTGTAGCTGTATGGCTGATATCGATTTCGAAGATTTCTTGAAGGAATTCACTGGCAAAAACATTGGTCTGCTCGGGTCATTAATAATAGGAAAACCGAGATATACCGGAAATAATGCTCATAAGGTTCTTTAGATATGTGGGCTATCAATTACAATGCTAATGGTGATCATATAATCCTTTAATATGGGTGGCAGGAGTTGTGGGGCATCAGGAATGCTTTATGAGGTGCCCAGAATACTGAAGATCTGTCATTAACTATTTCCTATTCAAAATGTGTTTTTTCTCACGAGTATATTCATGATTATCGCACCAGAGAATCCGTACGTATTTTAGATTTCAAACAAATGGAATTCTCCTAAATTTAACACCATGCGTCACAACTTTTGTTTTCCTATTCCCTTGACAGTGTTTGTATGCAGCGTTGCTCCATCTTCAAATCTTCGCAGCGCTTGAACTATGAATGTCATGCATCGCAAAAATGAGAGTTTATTAAATAGTCACATTGTAAGTTTTTAATATGAAAATACATATAGTGATCATACGCGGATGAGTGGAAAATGAGAAAAAAAAGGTAATGAAGGAAACAAGAGCAGGAAGCAAAGGCGGAGGAACGAGAAGTTTCATGCAAAGTGGTAGAATATAAAAGATATGTGGTTCTTCCAATAAATTATAAGAAAACTGCGTAATATATACACAGTGGGTAAATAGTAAATAGAATACTGTGCTATAGCCTCTTCAGTGATGAATATTTAGTCAGGTTTTTTTCTGGAATATTTTTTTCAAAAAAAAAGATAACTTCATATTTGTGTGATACTTAAGTTTTGTCGTGTTAAATACTACTGAGAAAAGGAGAAACTGTCGTCTCCTATGGACAACTCAACGTGGAGGAACGCCCGGAAGCCGAGACTCGTGTGAAGAAACGCCGTGGAAAGATTATACTCTCTAAGTAAAGTCTATCAAAGTGTTTTCTTTTTTTCCGGACTACATTGGTGAATTTCCAATTAATATGTTATCACAGCATATAGAATTTATGTGGTAGAATCGTATTTGATTCACTATTCTTTATATTTTTGATTCACTTTATTGCTATTAATTCCAAAACTATCAAGTTATCCTTATTGAATGAGTGGGAACGAAGAGTAAGTAACTAGTTCCGTTATTGAGCAGGACGGGTGAGGAGACCTCTGGAATTGGGAAAGAGAGAGAGAGAGGGTGTGGTGGAGGGCATTGTGGGAGGTTGGACTCTTCCTTCTTTCAGGGTTAAATTCGAAGCGAGGGAGGAAATTGAGTTAAGCGAAAGGGGGCTGAGCGCCCAATGCGGACGTGTTGAAGGCATTAGGCGAGGGAATTATCGGGCTGTCTTAAAGCATTTTGCTAAAGATATCTGTTGTAGTAAATGAAAACATAAGAAAACTTCGAATTTGAAAATAATCTCCATGCATCGAATAGCTTTCAAAATATTTCGGCATTACTTCGACCATTAATTTTTTCGGCACTTACTTTCAGGTATGCGTTTACGTGCAGTATCCCTCACACTCTCGTCTTGTTAAAGTGTTGTTTCCAAGAGGTGAAGTAGACGCCGAGAGTGAAGATGTGAAACAATAAATATCCCTTGACCTCTCTTTAAGTATGCATCTTGAAATTGCTGGAGATTGACCACGATTTTAAAAACACCCAATCCTTTGGCCGATTTTTCGCAAATTTTATATTTGTATCACTAGAGGTTTATAGAATAAAAACACTTTGTAGACTTCCATGCATATGTTATATCAACCTTGGTTTTGTCTCCGAGATTCAGTTTCCAGGTGACAAGCAGTCGAAACCTAGGATAGTAAAATACTGAAATATTTGTGAAATTAAACATTGTGCTTTCATTCTGTATGTCGTAATGTGGTTGGATAAACTGATGTCTGAGAATGTGATATATATTCATCAGGGATTTATAAAAGGTTCTCATCCTCTCACTTGTCTCATTTTCACTATTAATATGTACACTCAGAAAATGATAGGATGCATAGCGTATTGTACAAATTATTAAATAATTTTTTTGTTGTTGCTTTGTTAAAACACAATTTCAACATTACTTAATATATTATAGCCTGTCGTCGCATTGAAATTTCAAAATTGCAGAAAAATATAAAAAATAAACATAAAATTATAGAATATCAATGTTGAGCATAAAATAATAAATTTTTATTTCTTGCGAAATCATGCAACAGTCACAATAGACTTTTCATGATATAGCATATATTAGCGTGTAATTATTATATAATTTTTTTAATTATTCACTGATTAATATTTCTTGTATGTTTTCTCAGCTATATTTTGACCTCGTTATGAGTATTTAACCCTTGCAATGTCTTTGGTAATTCATTAAATACTTTTAGTACTGTCACTACAGGGATTTCATATTGGCGTCCATTTCATTTGCATAATATTGGCATCAATTTTCAATTTTTTTAAATTTTGTTTGTGAAATAATTACCGTGAGCTAAAATGTCAAAAGTTTATCATTGTGTAATTTTGCAATAGCTTGTACATACATGTACGCTAGACAATCAATTATGCAGGCTCTTTTTATCAACATTTGTGTTAAAATATATATTTTTTACGATACCATTACTTTTATGTGGCTGAGTATTTTTATCCCAAACAGTGGAATCTACTAGAGCAAAATTAAATATTTTTTAACATTCACGTTTACACATTCGCATTCAAATTTATTTGATGAATTTATTCTGGAGTATACGCCTTCACGGAAAATCGCTTGACATTAAGTGTATAGAGTGATCTGTGTGTTCCAGCGGCGAGCGTTGCGATGCTTAAGAGGTATTGGGGGGGGGGGGGGTTTAGAAGCACTGCAGGGGTTAAGGGGTTCCCATTGGGGGAGGGTGGAAATTGGTGGAGCGTGGGAGGGAGGAGGGAGTTCGGACGTGTTGGGAATGGCAATGCGTGATAGCATCGATAGAGTTCCGGAGTTTAATGTTGCATTACCTGGATTTCGGGGGAAGGAAAATGAGAATTCGTTAAATGGCTTCCGAAATGTGTGCGTGGAGGGGATATAGATGATAAAAGGGATCCTAAGTGTGGCCTCTTAAAGAAATTTAAGGCATTTTAGGCGTGGAATTTTCGTTGGGGTTGATCCCGAGTCAGGTAAGCGGCGAGATTAGGGGAGCGAAAAAACAAGTTTCGAATGTCTGCGCAGATGGCGCTTTACTGTATATAGTACAGGCAAAACGCGTAGTTACGTTGCTATCCATTATTTTTCAAGTTGGTTCGTAATATATTTGATATTAACACTGCGTCTATTTGCGAGGAGTTTTCTACCATAAAACTTTGATGCTAGTAGATTACTTTATTTTATCGTTCGCCAAATCTACAAAATTTAACCACGTTGTCATTTTGCAGGTATCGATTACAGCTATAAAATGGGTACTGAAAGAATCCTTTTAGGTCAGTGATAGACATTTTGGACTGATGTGATAAAATTAATTGCATAAATCAGTTCTTGCACCAAGCCCCCTGTAAAAACAGTGTCCTCAATCCCGCCTAATTGGGTTTTCGTTAATTGTGCAGGTAATTGCAGTAACTTCTTCATCCAAATTGAACGCATGATTCGAGTACCGTAAAATGCTTATAATTAGAGCGTGAAAATTGCTAAGCGTGAACAGTAAGAATAGCAAAATATGAGTCAGTGTCTCAGTGGCGTAACTAGAAATGTACTTTGTGGGGATGAGGAGGATTAATGAGGGCTACCCCCCACTAGCAAACGGGGAGTTCCGGAAAATTTTAGAAAAATAACATACCTGAAAATAAAGCTTACATCATTGTGGCACTTAAAATTTAACTTTATGCATGCATTAATTATATATCAAATCCAGACCAGAGTTTTACATATTCTTTTGATTTCTCTGAGGATTTGGGGGGGGGGAGATAGCCCTCATCCCCCCATAGTTACGCAACTGCAATGTCTCATTGCAAGAATTATTTAGTAAATCTTGAGCCTACTTTCATAAACAGAAGTTGATGTATTCGTTATGAATATTTTCACCCTTCATCGAAGGTTCCAAAGTACCGACTGGAGCTTATTCCTTGCTCTAGGAATACCTGGAAAGCCCTGCTACCAACTTTAAAGGGATGAGATTGAGATGGCTTTATGTCATCTTCTTGAACAAGCTTAGTATAACCTGCAATAATGCGCATGCAGTGCTAGGGATACTAAATTTATTTGCTTGAAGTCGTATGAAGTTGGGGTATGGAGGGAGGCAGGATATAAACCAGGGAAAAGCAAATCAACAATACTGCTTGAAACGAATTGATCAAGTGTTTCTCGTAGCTAAAAACTACATTATCTGTCCATTTCCTCCTTAAAAATATAATTTCTCTTTTAATATCGAAGTTAATGAAGATATATTGTTTAATGCCCGACTAACGTAAGACATATCGAAGATGTCTCTGGCGGAAATTATGATGCAACATTTATTCAATGATTGCCTGAAGAAAATAAGAAGTGAATTTTTTCACTCATTACTAATAGCTTAAGTTTCAATAACGTAGTCGGGGCGGGTAATGCTTATATCAACTAGTCAGTTACTAATAATAAATTCTGTTTCTCCCAAAAAATCTAAATTTAACATCTTAATCGTTTAAACATAGAATAGCCGGGTTAATTTTCCCTAACTATTTACCTCCACGTAATACCCCGCTCAAAATTTTTTAAATCAATTTCCCCCTTCCACAAATAACCTAGTTATAAAAGTAACAAGTAATTGCTCACGCCGTAATTTTTAGCGCTTCTTTCTTTATAACTAATTGGTATGGGCTATTATGGTAAGGCCTCTATAACTATTCGTTGAAATTATTATGACCATAGCCCAACTATTTGCCATTATTACTACTGTTATGATGGCGTAATGCGTTACTTATAACAGACAAGTTGACCTAAACATTCCCCGTATCCATATCCCGGCTACGTTATACATCTACATCTACATCTACATCTACATAATACCCCGCAAGCCGCCTAAAAGGCGTGTGGCAGGGGGTGTTAGGACACCAGCCGTTTACAGCTATTAAAAAAAAAAAAAAAAGAAGAAGTGCTCTAACGAGGTTGGGACAAGCGTTTATTAAAGTCCTTTATTGTTCGGGGGAAAAACGAATTCTTATATCTATCCGTTCGGCTAAAAATCTCTCTTAATTTATCGCTTCTGTCGGACCTGGAAATATAGTGTGGCTCTAAGATTATGTTCTCTGTGTCGCTCTTAAATATATCCATTCTCAATTGCTCAAGCAATCTAAGCCTAGCGCGCAGCCTCCGAGTCTCCAACGGCTCCCAGCCTAATTCGCTTAACATCTGGGTAACACTGTCTGTACGCCCGTAGCGGTTTTTGACGAAACGCGCAGCCTTCCTTTGTATCTTATTCAGCTCGCGGATTAAGTCTTTCTGCACTGGATCCCATACACTCGCTGCATATTCAAGGTGCGGTCGGACGAGAGCGAAATAGCACCTTTCTTTTACTTTCTCATCCGAAAATCTTCCCACAATACGCTTGACGAATCCTAATTTCTTCAGGGCTATGCCGCAAATATTCTTTATATGAGTTCCCCACGTGAGGTTCGAGGTTATCGTAACTCCCAGGTACTTCACTTCGTCTGTTGCCTTTATGTTAATGCCATCCACTGCATAAACATTGTTAGTGTTGGACGAATTCCGCAAAAAATGTACCGCCATGCATTTGCGCAGATTAAGTTCGAGTCCCCACTCTTGACTCCACAAATGAACGTTGTTTAAGTCCGATGATAGATTTTCATAGTCAGAGTGATCACTAATTTCGCGGTAGATGACAGCGTCGTCAGCAAATAAACGTATTTTACTGCTAATGCGGGAGCAGAGATCGTTAATGTATATAATGAACAACAGGGGGCCGATTACGCTTCCTTGTGGAACACCTGATGTAACTTTTACAACATCAGAGCTAATTCCGTCAAGAACTACTTTTTGTTTACGATCTCTGAGGAAGTCGCGTATCCAGTTTACAACTGTTTCGTTTAATCCGCATGACTGTAATTTGTATAAAAGTTTGTTGTGAGGTACAGTGTCGAAAGCTTTCTTAAAATCTAGAAATAGTGCGTCAACTTGTCTTTTCGATTCACCAGATTTTATAACGTCGTGAAGAAAGAGCGCGAGCTGTGTTTCGCAGGATCTATTTTTTCGGAATCCGTGCTGACAGTCATGGAGGAAGTTACGTCTGTCCAAGAAAGTCATGATATTACTAACAACGATATGTTCAAGTTATAGTGTTGCAATTAGTAATAGAGATAGCAATTGCTGTTAATAAGTGAATATCGCATGGAGTGGAGTTTGACGTGAAGATTTCTCCGCAGCGCCAGTGGTGTAGACCTAGAGATGACGTCGTACCAGGGGAGGAGGGGTGGCAGGATAGGACGAGGGTAGGTACCCCTGGGGGCGGATTTGAGGGGCGGGGGTGGAGGGGGGGAGGAGAGGAAAATTGGGGAGACGGACGTGTCGGGGATGGCGAGTTGAGTGGCTCCATCTACCCAATGGGATTGATTGGGGAGTGGAAGAAGAAGAAGAAGAAGGACGCAGGGCAGGGGGTGCGAAGTGAAAGCATCCGTGGGACGTGAGGCTGGGCGCAGGCGAAGGGCTCTGAGCGAAATGAGAAGAAATGGACGGAGGAGGAGGGAGGGGGGTGAATATATATGTGTGTGTCGGCTAGAAAGTGGAGGAGAAGAGACGCTGAGAGGAAAAAGGAGTTGCGTGCCTTCCAATGAATATATCGGGGTGCGGAAAGGACGAGGGTAAGAGAAGGCGGAGACAGTGATAGTGGGACCCCGTCAATTTTCACCGCTACCCATACAGTATTCGTCAACGTCTCCTCAAAGCTAAAGGAGGGGATAACGATTGCTTATGTTACCTACAATGAGGCGTCAAGTTTCAGTACGTACCTATCCGAATCGACGTCAGATAAGTCAGGGGTAAAAAATCTGTAGCTACGACTCATGAAGAGCCTCAAGTCCACAATAGAGAAATAGTTTGCCTCGATCTGACCCGAAAAAAAAATTCCACCTATCTGTTCTGAGTGCTTTAAATTAATACAGGAATTGCATGTAATCGTATAATATTCGCTTCGGATTCGAATTCAAATCATGGAAAACTTTTTTTCATATTGAATCTTCGGATTACGAGTTAACTAAATTCCAAATTATTATTACTGAATCTATTATTACTAAACAAATTGCTACAAGTCAACCATGTTCTCGGGTAGTATGTAACAGCACAAATATTCAAAAACTTCAAAATATAGAATGCTAACACCAGAAATATATAAATACAAAAAAGCCCTCAGAGTACCATTTTTTTCAGCCTCGTCATAACAATACAGGAAGTAATTCGGAATGGCTCCAATATTTCTTTGGTTAAACCATTCCAGTCTTCTATTCCCTGATGTACGAAGGAAAATTTTGGTGCATTTGAGCTATTACCTAGTAACCTATTTTAATGGACTGGTGGTACTGTATGCCTAATATATACCCTCAATTTGTACTTCTCCCCTCCTTGGATCTAATGATTTCCAGCCCAAAGTTTTTTAACACATCTTTAAAACTTGCCTTCCTATAAATATTTTCCATCGCAAATCTCGGAGCTCGACGCTGATTTTTTGAGAGTTCTTTGATTTCGTCTCACTAGAGGATCCTTAACTGACGCGAGATTCGTCTAGCAAACGCTTTATACGCGATTTCTTCAATTCCGTATCTCTCACGTTTGCTTCATATTATACCGGTATTTAGCGATCAAACAGAGATTAGCTATAGGTAAAAGCACTCATCTCTTTCGCGGTCAATAAATCATTTGGAAAATCATTAAAACTACCACTCAAGGCAATTTCTGCAGCGTTTATAGCAATTGCAGTGTACAAGCTAGCAGGCTAAGTTCCCTAATGCACTATTGAGTATTGTTCCGGATCATCTCCATATACCAGCAGGTGTTATTAGGTACGCTTCCGAATTAGCTCATTCACAGGTAATGGCGCCAATTTTGATTGCTAGGATTGCCTCTTCCTTCTATTGTTGAAAGACATATCTGGCATCATAAGAATAAACTAATGATATTTTTTCTACTGCGATAATATTTATGCATTCTTAACGCGTATAATCAACAATGGAGTACTGATATATATCACATTACTGGATGAACGTAAATAACCTTTGATAAGTTCTCCTCATATTCCTTGGATACTTCACGCAAAAAAAAAGCTTCGTAATCGTATGGGTGCAAGAACTAGCAGCGTGTGAACACCGGGAACCGCCTAACAGCCGGTCCCTGGTGGTACCACAAGAGTACGCTAGAGGAGGCCAGGTGCGACGTTTAATAATAGGTTACGAGAAAGATGAACGTGTGAATCCGTTAGGACAAATTTTCCCTCAGTGAAAGTATACTTTAAGCTCGCTATATTCCTCTTCATATTCAAAACATTCCTCAGGATCCTCTTTCACTTCTCTTCTTCGTGTATAAATACAACAGGATGCTATTGGTCCAGGAAAATTGTCCCTCCGTTGAATAAATAAATTAACAATCTCGCAGTAGTAATTAAGTTTTCCTCTTAGTTCCAAAGTAAAATGTTTTAAGTACTTATATGGCCCGAAATGGGTAAATCCTATTATATTGCAAGTCAAATAACAATTGTGACATTATTTTAGGTAGATGTAAATAGCTGATTCTAAGTTATTTAAGGTTAGAGGGACTCTAAGGCGCATGTCACTATCACTTCAATCGGCAAAGAATCAAAAGTGTAACTAAAAGACCCCATCGCACCACAAAGTATCGCCTTCAATTGATTTTATTATTCCATGAACTATATCATATAATCCTATCAATCAACAATAATTTTTTAAATATTATTGAGAAATCATTTAATAATTAATCATAATCCTAATAAACATTCACGTGCGATACTGAGTTACCAATACGTTGCACCTTGACACGTGTAACCCTAATATTGCCATGAATACCTCAGAGATGCTTACAGTTTAGGAAACGCCCTCAATCTAAAATTGTTTTGAGCCCGCCAATTTCTATTTAATATTAGATTCATTCAATGGAATCAATCACCATTTGCCTCTCCTCTGAACAAAAGATAACAGGATTGCGAAGAGAGAAGTGGAGATGAATGGTCATGAATTCCTTCGTTGTCCCACACGCCTTCAACTTCGCCCACTCCCGTCATCCCGATAGTGAAGATAAGTAGTGCCATCCCAACTACGAGTTCTCCTACACACTGCCTCCACCAATTGTCCTTGCAGCCTTGAATAATCGACAAAAAAAATCATTTCTATTATCCATCGCATTCGGTTCTTTTGTACCATCACTGATAATTCTCCCATTTGAGGAAATTTTTCCTCGAGGACGCGATTCAAAGAACAAAAACGAATCCATCTCTACGCATATATTTTTCAATTTCTCTTTGTCATGTGATGACGCTGGTGAGTAAAGGTATTTTGGGCCAGAAATGTTCACCACAAATGGATTGGCGCCATACATGCGAGTAGGCGATTTTTAATTATCCCTATAAATTTACGTTATTATAAGGATACGCCCATTCAGGCCAAAATTCAAACACTCCCATAAAATTTGCTTTCAACAGAATTCCTTCATCTTATTAAGTTTCTGGTAAATCGATGAACTATAAACATGTAATAACTTCTACTCAGGTTTTTAACCACTTTGATCGATTTCAACAATAATGCATTATTTTCCAGAGTTGGCTCTATCGACTTGGTTGCTCTGGTTGATTCAACTTTGGGTTGGTTCTTCTCCCCTATAAAATGACTTATCGTTGTTGAGAGAAATAAATTTGAGAGTTGACGGGAGACTATGGCTCTGCATTCCCACATCTTCGTCCTTTCCTCAGCCTATATTCATTATCTGTTCCTGGGAACGGGACGCCTCACCTCCTTCTTTCTTCTTCCCACTTCCTCTCCTCTAACTCTTAGACTTCATTTGTACTATATTCCCCTTCCTTCTCCGTCCATTCCACTTCATTTGGCACTCAGCTCCTCGCCTACGCCCGGTCTCAAGATCAAAGGATGGCTGTCATTGGCGGGTATGGTGATTCAGTTTCATATATCATCAGAATATCATCAACATGAAAAAAAACGGTATTGTTACCGCTTCGATGAATAACATTGTAATATGATGTTATAAAAACGTTACACGACAGCGTCTGCGAGATAGTTACATCACAAATATCTAGAAGCAATATCAAGCAGGGAATTGCAATGAAGACCTCATATTGAAAGGACTACGACCAAAGCTTTTAGAGTACTTTATACTTTTTGATGAGATCCCAGGGTAAGAGTTGAAACTGAGTTGATGTTGAATTGAAACTTTAAGAGGAAAACTGAGAGTGTGGAGGACACGAAGAAAATGGTGATTTTTTTCTCAATACTCCTGGCATCTCCGAGTTATTCAGGTGAACAATGGAGGGGATGACAGTAGTGGATGCAGTAGAAACTCAGGGGGAGGGGTGCAAAAGATATTTTTAGCTACCTTTACAATTTTTGTAATGACACATAAGTATGTCACTTGCAAAGTTTAAGAAAGTTTTATTTGAATTTTTAATACACACATGTGAGATAATGCCATCCTATGAAATAAAAAAGTAACAGTTGTTGTTTTGCAAAGTTAGGCGATGCGGGTGGCCCTTCAAGGGGGGGAAGGACGCCCCCCATGTGTATCCGCCACTGGGCCATGAGAAGCTAAAGGGTATAAGTTATTTTTCTCTATACACAGTTGGGAAGAGAAATTGATAGAAAATATTTAAACTTTTGGTTGCCAAGGGACACAAGTGAGCCTCTATTCAATGCTAACATCGATGGGAAATTCAAATGCACTACTGAATCTAGCTCATCTCGGTTTTTTTCTTTTCCTAATATGTATCTGTACTTATCTTACTTTGTTTGGGATAGAAAATCACTTTTACCCCTTGGCTTCTCACCCCGTCAGTTGTGATTACTGAAGGTTAAGCTCGTCATCAATGATGCAAGGGTGGTTATTAGTCGGTATCTTTTGACAAGTGGTGATGTTTTAACAGCTGTTAGCAAGGCATGGGCATAAAATTAGAGTATGATAAAGAACATGAACTATGAGGTAGCGGTAACGAAAACTTTTACCGCTGAGTGACCCTTTCTGATTAAAATTCTATGACATTATTTATTATAAACAGCATTTTTAAGAACTTATTTTTATAAACGATAAAGTTCTGTTTTATAAAACGTTTTCGGGAGTTCTCTATTTTGGCTATTGTCCAGCGTTTCATTACCATTACTGGCCAATTCCTCTCACGACGGCTCTTAATTTTAAGCACTAATGTATATATCCACGAATTCTTTAAAAAATATATAAAAATCATAGTTTATTAGGCTCGAAAAATATTAATTTCGAGACTGAACATATAAATTATAAACCTTATAAATAAATAAATAAAAATTAATTTGATCTAAACATCTGAAGCTGTGTGCAGAACAATAGCTGAGAATCATGAGTCATTCGTCTTTAGTTTTTGGCGTTTCATGAGAGAAAAAAAAACCACGCGGCAGACGCGTGGATGTACGGAGTAGTATGATTATAATAAAGTATTGCTTGAAAGCTTGAAATCATCATCGCTTGATTTTGTTGAATTAAACTAGTGAAATAGCTATTCCTGTTTGATAGATTCAGCAGTAGTTGAGCCATTCCTTTTGGAAAGTTGTAATCGTTTCCTCTTACGATCGTATTAAAAAGTGGTTATTTTGAGACATTGCAAAAGAACTAAATTTTGAGGCTCGACCGAGACGTTTCCATTCTTCTGGCTTTATCTGTTATCTTTTATGCACAATGAAAGGAGGAAAAGTCGGCAGATCAAATGCGTTCCGTGGAATGAATTGTATCTTCAAGAGGAAAACAGTGAGAGTTGAGGAAGTTAAGGCGAAAAGGAGTGTTTTCTTTTCTGAATTCATTCAACGGGATTGGTGGGTTAGGGAGTTTAAAGGAAGGCGCGTCGCAACTGATGCGTGGGTTTCGGTGAAGCGATTGCCATGAATGGATGCCTTTGCTCGCGCGGAGTTCTTGTAAGGGAAAATTCATTCAACAGTTTAAGACACAGCGAAGTAAATAAATCTGCGGTGGAGAATATAGCAGTAGCGTGACCTTCCCTCTAAGGGATAAGTTACTGTGTACTTTCATTCAGGTGGTCGTTTTGAAGATGGAGGGTAGAAATAATCGGATCTTTGCATATTTTTAACCCATACTACGCCATGACTGAGCATTTGATTTTACACTCATTTGATGGGCATGCTGTTACTGTAAATCATATTTGATCAAATTGGATTGAAGCACCTCTCCCTCCAATTCTCCTTTCCGGAAATGTTTTAACGCGTACGTTAATTCTTTTGTTTTACATGGTAACATAACGCTGGCCTCGCCATTTTTCTTTTACCACTTCATGGTTTATAACAAGAACCCTACATAAGGACGATTGTCTTCGTGCGCTCCGATCGTCATTTGCCCAAAATTCGTGTCGCAAGTTAATATGGTTCCTAATCCCGCCGATGGCAGCACCGACCGCCAATTGGGAGGCAGCGTCACAGCCATTTTGCCATTGCCTCTAATGGGAGAAACGTGAGAGTCCCTTGCAAAATCGCTGATTACTCAGGAAGAGATGGGTTTACGTAATTATCGGTTGCCAGGATTCTTTTGCGGAAATTCATCTGCGAAGGGGAATAATAAACTTCAGGGTGTGAAGATCAGGATGTTTTTTAAAGACAAAGTAAGTACCTTTCTATCACGTAATTGGATTTTGTGAAAAGTTAAAGTGATGAAGTGTGGCAAATAATTAGACAATATACTTAAAAGAAGGAATAGTTATTCATTTACCAAAATTATTACTAAATTATAATATACAGTTGGTCATGACCTAAGGGTATAAGGAATTATTTTGATTATTTAAATTATCTCTAAATTGAATATTTCATTTTTTTCAATAAAATTGCTAACGTATCTTTAAACCTGCAATGTTTCATGTATTTTCTTTTCCATAGAGCGAGCTGGGGCGAATGGAGTTAAGGAAAATCAAAATGCTTTTTGATTTTCCTTAGCCGTTCCTTAACCATTTTTGAGACTAAACACTCATAGTTATCAGCAAAAAAATATCTATTTAATAGTTTTTTGGATAATATAATGCGTTGAATCTGTTTTTTTTTATATAAAATAGGTTTTAAAATTTGATAGGTATGCTGACTATAAATGAAATTGAGTGAGTATGTGGACTTCATCTTTAGCTCTGATCTCAGATCTCAAACCTGTGAACCAGCAAGTTATCCTTCATATATGCGCAGTAGTGCAAGCAGGGTAGGACCTGGAGTTGGGTTACTTCCATTCATGAATTACCAAATATTCGTGAATTGACAAATATCAGCAGTTTTAACGCAAACTGTGAAGTTGAAAGCCAGTTGATGGGAAAATTATCGTTAACTATAAATTGTTATTTGAATTTTTCCCTCTCATTTTATGTGCTCATGTGCTCCATACGCAGTGGATAGAACTTTAATTTGTCACATAGATGCTCTGAAAGCTCTCGACCTTTGTTCTGCGTGAAGGAGGGGATAGAGTCGTGGGGGAAGAGGAATGAGGTAGAAAGAGGAAGGATGGGGAGAGGGAGGGATGAAGAATCTTGACCGAGTGAGCGCTTGAGTGGAGGAGAAAGCGAGTGGAGTCTTTGGTGGGCGAGGGAGATGAGGAAGGCGAGGTTGAAACGGGAGGAAATTGAGAGGAAAGATGGCAGGGGGTCCAGGGAGAGGGACCGAGGCATCAGCGGCCGGAGGAAGGGAAGGAGAGTGGGGAAGGGTACCTTCAGAAAGGGATGCCTTGTCCTTTGAGGAGGGATTTGCGGAAGTAAGCAGGGAGGAAGGTGAGTGTGGAGAGAAAGGGACAGTCCATTGGCCGGAATGCAAAGGCCCATCGATGGGTCGATCCATCAAAGCCATCGCGTCGATAAATCGAAACCATTGATTACCATCATCGAAACCCTCGTCAACCGAGTCCCCTGGTATTGCTGTACTAATGGGGTCTACTTTATTGCGTTTCAAGATGGAGAACCGGCTGTCGATGGTCAGCCGAAGATTTAACGAAATATGACTACGAATTGAAAAATACTTGTCTCATTTTATGTCATGCCTCAATCGGCAATGCGCTGTAATCAGCAATATATAATAATTTTGGACACAGATTACCATCGATACATCGATACCTCCACTGCATAAACGCTCAACAATCGCCCACCGAATCAAATACGCTCATCTGGATAGCCCTTATAGTACCAGATGAGCGGATTTTATTCGGTGGGCGATTGTTTAGCGTTTATGCAGTGGAGGTATCGAATTATGTTTGCTTAGTTGACTCTCAGCATCCATTTACATAGTAGACCATTGAATTGGATTGTCTCTGCCTTTGTACAATGACTTTTTGGCAATTAGTACCCAGAAACCATCTTTGAAGTCCAAAGTTGATGGTAGTCGAATGAATTTCTTCTTGCCTGCGATCTTCTTGGGAACGCATACTTTAACTGATCATTGGCGTGTAAGCTATTTTCTATGTAAAGTCACACTAGTCTTAAGGAGCCCATCAAGGAGCAGTATTTGCAAAGTGAGCTGAGATATAGTTTTTTATTTAGAGCAATACATTCCCCTGGAAAGAAACGTATGGATGGAGCAGGTCTGTACTTAAGATAGCGTCCTCTCTATATAAGTTAATTGGATGTCACTGGGACCTAGGATGAGGACTAGACGGAGGGGGAGGAGGTGAATGATTGAGAGTTGAACTGAAAGTAAATCGATATATATTCAAGTTATGTCGATACCTGAGGTCATTGTTTGCTGTACCGATCATAGGTATACAAGTAGGTATACCATACTTGACCATCAGGCAGTTATCAACATCCATTTGATCTTACTAATATTATGTGTTTGGCTGTGGCCAGTAGTTTAGTGGTATTTTGACCGAAACTTGCTGATCATCGATATCCATGGGCAGTGCAATCATTTATTGATCGTGTACGAGTGGTGACCACCGTTTGATTGTGACTCTTCACCATCGAAGTGCCTCTTTGCGGAAAAAGACGGTGATGGAGTGCGTACCTATGTAGAGAGCTGGGTTCCTCTTGAGGAGAAAGGAAAAATGATGCGGGACAGTACATAGATAGGGTAGCACCCTCCTTGCGTGTATTGGACGGAAAGGCGAGGGTATCTCAGCTCAGAACTAGGCGAAGGGTGGAGAGGTCGAGGAAAGAGATTTTGCATCGAAAGAAATCGCTATCTTTTCGTATAGATGTCAAAGCAACTATGAACAGTCTATGAGCTACTTATAGAGATTGCCAGCGGCCATCCTAAGTCTTCGCTTATAGTACGATCCATGATATGTACCTATATGTAGACCATGGCTAACCATTGGTCTGTCGACGGCGTAACTTAGCACCGCTAAGTTTTACCATGTGGTAACCATGGCTTGCTGATAACCGAAATTAAACTCTCTCACTATATTTTTTATTTGGATTAGAAAATCGTATGGAATATGTAAAGCCTATTTTAGATCGCGGAAATTGAGTTGGAAACTTTAGTTATTATAAGCACCGAATATCGGCTACCAGTCATCAAGACCATATTTACGGAAGAGGTAATGGATGATTTGGAATGTGTAGAAAGATTGAATGCTCTAAGGGGAACGGTAATGATGAAGCCGGGCTTGCACATCTATGTGGTGGCGTTCTCTCCTCGTATGTGTTAGATGAAATGACGTGAGAATCTCAGCTTGCCACTGAACTGAGTGTTGGAAGAAGTCAAGAAACGAAATTCCGATTCGAAAAAAGTCGAAAGAAATCGATTACCTAATATCGATTTCCGGACAAGTTTTGAACATCTTACCAGCTATTCATAATGGATCGATTATTAGCGGCAATTTTTGTCGTCAAATATAATCAGTATCAATTATGTGCATATTAATACTATTTCTAATCTTTGGGCTATCGTATATGGCCCTAAACACCGGATAATGTTAGCAATAGTTGACTTTCACCAGCCGGTGGTAACCAACGAAAATATCAAAATCCAATTATTACCGTTTTTCATTGGCTAAAATTAAAGAATAACGGAAGCCTCTGTTTCATTACGCCAATTGAATTCGGATCTCATCGATTTTTAGTTTTTTTGTAATATCGATGGCCAAATTCACGCGTCTAAGTGCCTCCAAGCGCAAGCTGGCGGAGATTGGGTGTGTGTGTCTATTGGAATTGGTTCCTCTGAGAGAAAGGGATAGATGAAACGGGTCAGTACATACATGGAGCCTCCTTCTCCGTGGATATATTGGACGAAGAAGCGCTGAGATAGTAGTTCGAGATATAGGTGTGACACGGGCAGGACCTAGGTCAAGAAACGAAATTATGAACGAAAACCGATCGAAATTAAGTTGAGTGATTTTGATGTTTGAACTTCTTATTAAATCTTCCACCAAGCAGCTGAAGACAATCGGCTGCCTGCGACGATTAAAGGATTGCAATAACGGATCTTGATTTACACTCATGCATGCCACAGTTTACCACCGGACTGGCATCTAGGTTCTTTAAACCATGCAAATATTACCAATTATTGCCTCTCGCCCGCCGTTTAGCGATATTTCTCTCGAAACTAGCTGACTATCGATGTTAATTGGCAATTGCTGACCTCGGTGGCGGCGGGTTAAAGTCCTTGTCTGCTTCACCAGAGGTCGCGGGTTCGAGTCCCGCCTGGATAGGTTGTTCCTATCCAGGGCATGGATGTTTGTGTGTGTTTCATTGTTAAGCCAACAACTTCTATGTAAAAAGGCAATGGAGCCTGATTATTGGTATTATGTGGTACAGAAATAAATTAATGAAAACCATGATGGACCATACGCAACTCTACTCAGTGACCGCAATTAGATCACCACTGTCGACATCGAAACTGCTCAATTAGTTATTTTAAGTATCGAATCTTGGTGGCCAAATTTTCCCGTCAGAGAGAGCCCCTTTGCGGAATCAGGCGGAGATTGAGTGCGTATGTATGTGGAGGAATAGATGGAGCGAGTCAGCACATAGACGGGACGACTTCCTCCTTCCGTGCGTATATATTGGACCCAAAGGCGCGGGGATCTGAGCTTGGGACGGGGAGAGGTCAAGGGACGGTCGGCGTGGGGGAGGCGAGGGGGATTGACCGCGCTTGGTGCGAGCAGGCGGGATGGAGTGGATATTACGAGGGTCTGCGATTGGGGGGGGGGGGGGCGTGGGGGTGGACGACGCCTCCACCCCCATGGCGGGCAGGCAGGGAGGAGGTGGTAAGTAACAACAGTTGGGCCCTGGACCGTGCTCTTTTGACGCCAGGATGGATCGTGGGCGGCCTTCTCCCAACGAAGGGACTCTGAAAGGAGAGCAAGAAAGAGGTGGCGGTGGAAGAACTCCTTCTCTCTGCAGGAATGAAAGGAAATAAATAAATAAACTCCGGAGAGGTGAGAGGGACGGGGTAGATCTTTCCACCTAAAAGGGCGCAGATCTTTCCCCCCATCGAGGGAAACCACCCCCCCCCTCCCAGCCTCTCTCTTGCACGCCGCATTGGAGTTGCCGATTTTAAGTGGCTGTCGTTTCCCAGGAGTGTCGCGATGTTTCTTTTATTGTTGCCGTCGAGTGAGATCGTTCGTCGTGCGACGCGACGCTGTGCCCGCCTTTATTTTTTTTTCCTTATACCCAGTATTCTTTATATTTTTTTCCTCGATATCAGCTGCGAGTTTACGGGATCCCTTTGCAGTTTGTCTCTGGTTAATCATATCTTTGATTTTATTGTCAGCGTCGTATTTTCTTCCGACTGCTTGTGCGGAAGCAAGGGCCGGGAGGTGCAATTCTATATTTCTTTCGCAATTTTTTTTCCCGTGCGCACACGTGAAAAAAATGCAGTACAGAGTATTCCTGACCCTCTTTGCTTTTTGGGCAGCGGAATACGACTGTAACATTTTATGAAATTTCTCGTGACAGAATAGAAACGGAAGGTTTCATTAGTAATGTAAAAGGTGCATTCTACGATTATTAGAATTTCTTTTTGAATCCGTAGCAAAGAAAACTAAGGACGTTCATACGGATATATATTTCCAAAAATTTATTCTAAATAAAAATCCGTTCGTGATCTGATGTGTTCTTCATGGTCTTCACATCATCATCAACTGGCTTCACTCCCAAACTCTTTCCAGCACCTCCTCATTCCTCATTTTATCCACCTACTCCACACTCTACAGCCTTTTCCACACCTAGAGCTAAAAATCGTTGATCCTATCCCTATTTCTTCTTCCACGGTCCACGTTTCACATCCAAACAGCGCAATACTCCAAACATAGTATTTCACTTTGGTGTCTCATAGTCTTCCGTGGCGCTCAAAACACGTGGATCTCTCTGTCTGTCGTCACCTATATTTACTAAATACATCGTCTTTCTTCCTTTGTTGACCCAGACAGTTGTGAAGCTTCCTTTCATGTGAAAGAATTAAAAAATGTACAATTGAAATTACATCACATTTAAATTTCTAAGTTGCCATCTTCATCTGGATTAGAGAGTGAAAAATCCACACTGTAGCTGAGCTATTGGCCGTTACAGGATTTACAACTTTATAACTGCGTCTTCGTGCCATTGAATGACGAGAGACACCATTATTTGAGCGTGAACGTTCAATGCGAAAACGCCTGACGTCACTTTTGTAAAAAAAAGCTGCGAAAACCCGGGAAATTAAAAGATCCACGAATAGTATTTCACTTGTCTATTTCTCATCACTTGATCCGCACTGCCGCATAACACCGTTCGTTTTTTTATTAAAAGCTTCCTTTTCCATAAATACTCTTGGCTTTATCCGTGTGTCACTTCTCCAATCTTTAGTCAGCATGCTTTCTAAATATCTACACGTTCATACTCGCTCTATCCTTTCCTCAGCGGAGATTTTCCAAATACATTTTATCAGATATTATTTAACATTGTAGTACGAGCTAGAAGTAGGAAATAATAGGTTCTTTCTTATATTGCGCAGCGAAAGGGGGGTTAGGGGGATAAAATCTCCCCCAGAGCTCAGAGAAATTTTTAAGTTTAATTCATTTTACTTAATTGGATTGATATTACTAATAGAATAGCGTAGGGATTAATAAAATATCCCTCAGAAAGCCGTAAAACTCACCATTAAATTTATGTATAAATTCCGCAATTTATTAATCTCGTACCTACCGCTTATCCTGGTGGGTATTCCCTACTCCCACACACCCCGGTATTAGTTGAACCTAAATCCCCCACCCCAGCCTTAATTCCTAGCGGCGCCCCTGCTTTTTATACAAAAAAGTTTCTATTTATCATATAAATGTGAGAATTTATTTCCTGGTATCCATGTGATTTTCAGCTATGCAAACCCAGAGTGAGAATAAATTTTCGTATCATAACGCTATGGCCCATAATTTCCTCACTGAAGATTATTATTAACATCGTAGTCAGGATGAAACCCACTATTCTCTTCATTCTAATACACTGCACGAAATTCTTGAGGATAAATGTTCCATCATAAACATTCACTGAGAGTTGTAACCAGCAAAATGGAAAATATTAGACGAACACCGGCGTGTTTTTAATGTCTTTTCAAGCAAATCCAGCACACAAATAAGATATGGTAGTGTAGAGCCAACCTGAGGGAGGTTATTTGGAGGAAAAAGCTCGGAAGCAAAGAATTCCGAAAGAGATTCCTCACGTGCGAGCAAGAATTCTTTTAGAGTCAGTTGTTCGCGACATATTTCTCCGTGTTTCACTTGAGGAATTTACCGGTTGCCTCTCGGCGCAATCTCACCCGAGGTGCGCCAGGATTAAATTGCGACAAAGCCTGCATCCACACACACGCTTTTGTTTCTTGAAATGCATTTCAGGTGACGACTTCACAAAGCAATTATACGACGGCACACACGCACTAGAGTAGTGAAGTATGATTTTCAGAATTCTACTAAGCAAGTATTTCATAAGCCTTTACTCTAAATTTGCCAGTGAATCTTTTGGTACTGGTGAGGGCATTTTAGTCAGGTTGGATGAGGACCTCACGTTGAGTATCCAGCCAGTGAAATGATTGTAGACGCCGGTAACTACGCAGTGTGAAAAATTCTGGCCCGAATAAAAATGACCGAAGACAAACCGACCAAATGAATTTATTTGTCATTATTTCACTTGAAGTTTGCAGTGATATTTTTTCTTTAATAGTGTAATCGATTTTTCAACGAAATAAACCCTTTTCGAAACATGGTCTCATGGAGTTAGTTTTTCAAAGCTGATATGATACTCCGAAAAAATGTAAACTTGAAATGAAAGATGGAGGGCATGTATTTCCATAGAGATGAAAGAGTAGTATATATTGGCGTTGTTTTTCAGTGGCAAATCATTTCTGTCGTTGCTATAGCAAAGATGTTCTATTCTCGATTCTCAATAAACGTTTATGTGGCTGCGAATATGCTTTAAAACGGGCCTAGGATACGTATACGGAGAGAAACTTTAAAGGTGTCACACAGGCACTGATAATATTCCTAGAAGCTTCAACCGCTTAACAAGTGCAACTAAGCTGAACGATCGATCTTTACCCATACCGTATGAGTGATAGGGGCAAAATGTAGATTTGGATAATCAAATGATTGTTCATTTATGCAACAGGACGGTTTTATCTACATCTACATACTATCCTGCAAGTCATCTTTATGTGTGTGTGAAGGGTTTTCTTAAAAGAAAGATGCACGATTTTATTCTTCTGTTTTAACCAAAGTTGCCCTGGCAAAAGAGAAATAATTTTCTCGTGCTGAGATGATACGGATTCCATTTGCTCGTTTCCTTGTCTTCTGTCCTTACATTATTGCGGCACGCTTATAATCGTGTAACTTAGTTCTTCTGAAGCTCATCACTCAGCCCTATGATATAGGATGGCATAGCATTTGAAGATATAACTTGTTTTCGTACACTCATTTGCGTTTTATATTATAAGGCTATGTCAACCGAATTTGTCTCCAGGAATGTGGTGCTTGTTCTCTCCTGAAGTATGTTTACATATAAACTCCAGAGGCATATGGTTGCACCCACGCCGAGCAATCATGATGTCAGCTCAAAAAAGACCTTAAGAGTCTTCTCCGAGCATCAAATCCGGGTCATTTCAAAAGGGACCCAGAACACTATCCGGAGCACCATCCCGTGTTCCAGAAGTTTAACGATGATGACGGAGCTTCTTGTCCAACGTATCTCGATTGACCTTTTGTCCAAGTCTTTAGCCCCCTCTCTTTTTTCGTGCACCTATATTTTCTTATCGAAGGCAAAAGTACGCTTTAACTTTTATAAATTTATTTCTGCGGCTCTTGGTGCCTTGTTTCCCACGAAGTCTCAATATCAAAAAGGAATAAGTTGATCTAGACTCTACCTTTTTTACTCCCATGCTATGTCCAAGAACATTTTTTATTAAACTTACAAAAGTGACGTTAGACGTTTTTGCATTGAATATTCACGCTCAAATAATGGTGTTTCTCGCAATTCAATGCCACGAAGGCGCAGTTATAAATTTTTAAATCCTGTCACGCCAAGTAGCTCAGCTTTGTGCGTGGCTTTTTCATTCTGTAATCCAGATAAAGATGGCAATCTAGAAATTTAAATGTGATGTAATTTCAATTGTAATTTTTTTCATTCTTTCACATGAAAGGAAGCTTCACAGCTATCTAGGTCAGTTGAGGAAAAAAGACAATATATTTAGTAAATACCTAGTTTAGGCGGCTGAAATTCTATCGCTTCTTCTCCAGGATAGACTTCCATCGCAGCTTAAGTTTCGACTCCTGACTCGCCCATCGCCGTCAGGATATATAGGCTAAGTCGTATGACTGATGTATAAAACGATTACTATCTCTAGGGATATCATCCGTGTCAGTTCTTACATCACGTAAAGATGGAATAACTCATCAGAAATAGAACCGAAAAGAACTCTGCATGCTTTCTTCTGTACGCTGCGGGGGCCGAGCGAGTACCAAAACTTGTGAAGCATTCATTAAATGTGATGAAGCATAGTAAAGATACACTGTTGTATGTTTCATAGAAGTGTTAATAATCGATCCAGGTTTCGACAATGCACTATGTCATTTCAAAGTGACTATACATAAATTAGCGAGTACCAAATATCGCCGTCCAGCCTTAAGTTGATTAAAATTTAAATGTGATCACAGCCTTTTCCCGACAAAATGATATTAGGAAAGATTCTTAGGTTTCCCTCCGAGTCCAAGGGTAGACAGCCATCGCATTCTCACCATGGGGAAGATGGCTGACTACGTCCTCGAAACGTCGGAATAAATCAACTCGGTGGGATACCCGAGCACTCTATGTAATATAGGTGTTTGTATTCCCTCACCGCATGGGAAGGAATCGAACTTAGCCCCTCCAATACGAAAGCGTGTGTGTTTAATATGAGTGCTTTTAACAGGTCTTGTAGAAACGTGGGAAACAGTGCGAGGTTCGACCCTTCGTCTCTCTTTTAGTGCGACTTCAAGATTGTCCCGATATTCCCAACTCCTCTCCGACTGCTCTCTTTCCTCCTATCTTTTTATATATTTTTTTAAGGGTGGTACCCTAAAAGAGGGAGCGGTGCCGGATGTGGGGAAGAGAGGTCGGGGAGCAGTCGCAATGTCGTATTAGGAGTCGACGGAAGAGTTTTCTTGCGGAGACATTAAATGTCTGCCCGCTCAAATGTGGAGCCATATATATACACGCGGCCTGCCTAGGTTAAAGGATACGCTCTCCTATCTCCGCTCCGAGAGTGTCTTCTTTTCGCGATTTATTTGTTTTCTTTTTTTTATCTTTTCCACCACTACCGCCACTTATTTTGTCCCACTCACTTGATCTTCTTCCCAAAGAGTCCACTTTTCTTCCTCCACTTCGCTGCAAAGTGTACCCTGTCACGCGGCCAACATATTTCTAGCATAATTTCATTTATGTATAAAATCGTGTTTATTACGTAACTCAGGACTGAAGAAATTGAACAAAGAGCTGTTATTTCAAACATGCTCTCGTTTTACTTTATTTACATACGATATTGATGTGAATATTATGAATGAATTTGAGGCGTATTGATTTGAATAAGTTACTCCTTAGCACTAAATTCTAATTTTCTATATACATCGCTATAAGTTGTCTAATTTACTTTAATTTGTTTCTTCAGTTTTTTCTATAACCTGTCTGAAATATTTATGCGTATTAAAGTAAGAATCAACGATGAACAGCACATATTATGATTTATATTATGCAATTGAATACTTACTTATACTGCGTGTGAGAATTATTGGTTTGGATTAATGCTAAATTATTCTGCTAATTTATTATTTTGAAGTGAATTGAAGCATCCCTTACAATCCATTTGCATCTTTCTTGATCTGTTGAGTAATTGTTACATGTTTCTAAACATATTGCTCCTGCTACAAATGAATTTAATTCTAGTGCAAATTAATAGTTTTATTGAATCCGAATTGAATTATTCCGTTGTCTGGGGCTTGACTTCGTGGAATTCACTCATCATTTTTAATTACTTTAACTTTAATATCCACATAGAGTTGCGGAAGAGAAGAAGACGACCCTGGCTTCAACAAGGATCGTCAACGATCAGTTACTTACATAAGTAATCCGGGACAATGTATTTATGACTGAGTTTGAGTTACTTTTAATTCCATGTCTTCAGTTGCTCGTTAACGTGGTGAAAACGTTCCCCATCGTCTTTTTATAAACTTTTGTGGAAAACAAAGATATTATTATCAATAATATTCCTTCCTATTCAGAGTGGCATCTCCTTTCGTAATTGCCTCGTATTAATACGCGCACATTCTCGTCTTCTCTTTGAGAATGATGAGCCCTCAAGAAAAGGCATTAATTACTCAGCTGCTGCCAAATGGCTTTGATCAGAGCTCTGTCTCGTCCTCCTCCCATTTAAACTGCCGCAAAAACCAGTGGCAGCCACTTTTCATCGTCGTCTGCGCGTTCACTTAACCCTAACGAGTGGATAAGGGTGGAAAGTATTTATGCGCCCATAATCCACTGCCGCACTGCTGTTTCGGTGCTTAATATGTAAAATGTTACGACGTCTCGGTGAACAGGGCCACAGTTTCGCGGGGACAGCGAAGGTCGAATATCTTGACTCAAAATGGAGGGAGCTATAAAAGAATGTGCGATGAAGTTGAGGTAAGAGCCATATTATACTTAGTTATTTCAGTGTTTACGGGTTCATATTTCATTTTGTGTTGAGAGCGTTAGGAATGTGATGGAAGGGCGATAAGTCTCTTAACGTTTCTACTCAACATCATTGCAGTGTATTCTCATATTTTAAACATGTAAGTGAATTGAACGTCTAAAATTAAATAAAATGAGTAAGTATACTATTTAATTTCATTTATTTTTATTATTAAATCATGGGTCAGTAAACATTAATAATACGGCTGAAATGTATATTTAGGGTAGGTCATCTCTAGTAATTAATCAAATTACTGTAATTTTACTGCAATTTGGTTCGTAAAGGCTATTTTCTTACACATTAGTTGCACAACAGTAGCTCATCATATTTATGTCCTCTATGAATTCGTTGCTTCCGCATAGTTCCTATATTTTTTTCTTCAACTGTCCGAAATTTATACTTGTTGATAGAATTCATCCAGTGTACAAATCTCTATTAATCATTTTTAGATCGAATTTCATCTTCGTTGGAAATATCAATGCCTCTCCGGTCATTTAATGAGTGAATTCAGTAATTTGTGTTTTCAGTCTTAAATTAATCACAAAAAATAATGCTTTGCCTTATTTTTTGTCACCTTAATGCATAAAAATTATTTGATGGGTAGGTTACGGGAAAATGAGGTATAAAAAGTAGCTTGTAGTCGATAATTTTGTGATTCAGTCAATGATTCGTCAGAGCACTCGTCTTTTGCACTCTTTATAGATTTTTTCCTATCATTGGAATGAATTGAGTGTAAATAGCTCGCTTTGCATGCTTTTTAGTTGTTGTATTATGTGCGTTAATTATTTCGATGCTTTTCATCGGTCCAAAAATGCCTCCTAGGTATCATTATCATAAGATAAAACTAACCAAAAAATTGAATAACATAATCACGATCAAGTCTTAAAGATATACTACCTGTTGTCCTCTCAGGTGATGCATGTGCCCATTTAAATATTGATATGAGCAATATTAATACGTTTGTACAGTAGTTACTAAATACTTTTTGAGCACAAAAGAAGGACAAGAGGAGCATTTTTCTGCATTTTCAATGAGAAGTGCCTTCGTTTTGCGGAATTCTTGAAGTTTTACTCAGAATTAAAAAAATGAAACTCACCTGGTCTATTTTGTTTGATTTTCAAACTTCCATCTGAGGATCGGATAATTATTTAGGCAATTAATTGAACAAACATATTGATTTTTTTAATTTACCGCTGCAATAATGCAAATTGCTCTGGCAAACGTGAAATACCGCGAAACACAATCAAATCATTTTTAAATTCATTCATGCGTTTCTTTACTTTCTCCGTAAATCTCACTTGAAGCTAATTTATTTTGTAAGCGCTTAACCGTTAGCTCATTGACCCATGGCATTTGAGGCTTAAAAGAAACAGGTGCATGAAGTGGATGTAGGGGAAGAAAGGAGAATCCCTCCCTCCCTCTTGTGCTCTTCTCTTTTTCTCCGGCGGCAGCCGAAAACTGAAGCGAGGGCCCGAAATTGCTTCATCCTGCTCCGGAGTGAGTGAGTGAGTTGGCTCTTGCCATCGTCATAACCCCACGAGGAGACCCGTGGGCTCTTTCCGTCCCCACCCCCCACTCACTCTTCCCAGCATGCCCTGCGATGCCGTTAGACTTAACTGCACTGCGAACACCCTCCCCTTCGAACCCGTATGTGTCGATTCCAACCCCCGCCCCCAATAGGTAACCCCTCCCCCCCTTTCCACCCCACCCAACTACGACGGCACACCTTAACACGGCAATTCTCCCATTGCCACCCCACGGATTGCCACGGCTGTGAAATTTATTTTTGGCCTCCAAACCCACGTGCAATATCGATTCTGTATCGAAAAACGACGTGATTCAACTGAAGTGTGGCGTGTTCAAGCCCCTTTATCTCCCTTTCAGTACTTGTAGCACTTTCCCTCTTACGGCTACGGCGATAAAGATAAATTGAAATTTCGGCTCGTTACAGTGTTTAAAAATGCGTCTCTGGCGTAACTTTTAATGTTATTGCACGAAAAGGTTCTTTTGGGTCAAGAAAGTGTGTAAAATGATTGTTAAAATTTTTACAAAATACAGAAGAAAAGGTATGTAATTTTCTATCTCTAATTGATCAATTGGAATACACATTTTTTCACTCGTCAGTGTTATTGTTGGGCGAACAATCGTTTTTCGAAGTTTATAATTCGGAGGGAGAAGACTAAGTGACTAATTAATTTATGAAAGTTGCATGGGAGTGTACTTCGTATTAACATTTTCAGGCAATAATGTTTTTAATGTATACTTTGTGAAATGATTACGAAGTCTTTCTGCGGTAGCTTCATAATCCAATATATTTAATTAAAATGCTATTTTTGTGCTCTAAAATCTCGATGTCTTTGAGTAATTTCTTTTTCTCTTATCCTATTTTCAGGTAAGTGTAATCCGTGAGTCAGCATTGGTGAGACTTCCATCTGCTGTAAAACTAGTGGGATTTGTGAGTAAATTCTAGCCCATGTATCCATAAATATTGAGGTGAAATTCCTTATTTTGGAAAGATAATGACTCAGACTTGAATCTCTCCAATAGTTTCGATTTACGGCAACAATTATTCCATTGTTGAAAAAGAGAGATGCTTTCATACATCATTCTTAAAATCATGGTTTTTATTATGATTATATGATGAGAGAGTTATGATCCATGATGTATCCGCATTTTTTGTTATAATAACTTTTTTCAACTTGATTTTAAATAATGAGATTTTTCGAGGTTAAAGTAGAAATATGTTGACATTTTGTATCTACACTTTAGTTTTCCCTTTAATTAAGAAGATAAATATGGATGTCTTTACCGGTAAAAATATTAGTAAGTGAATAAAATACTACGTATTACTGAAATATTTTATCATGGGAATAGGCTAACGATAACTTAAAATTCATATTATTTAAAAAAAATCATCCAAGTTTCAACCAATTTTTCATGATAAGATTATCTCGAAGATAATCTGTGGTCTATTTTTTTACATGGTTAAAGCTCCGTATTTTGTTTAAGAATTTGGTTAAAGCTCCGTGTTTTGTTCAAATTCATTTATTGCTGCATATGCGAAGATTATTTTTTCCTTCCCTATTAACTGTTCCTGCCAGTTACATCTTGCAGAGACTATTTTATCTCTTAGTTCAATTGGTTTTCCCTTATTTCTATTTTTTTTTAATCTAAGGTTTTTAAAATATCCCTTACACCTCCGCATGCTTTCAGAGCTCTCTCCCGTAATACCCATGGTCCTTCCTCTTCCCCTTTCTTCTCTCTTCTAGTCTTTCTTTTCCCTCCATTTACTACTCTTTCTTCCTTCTGCGTACCTCTTTATTGCCGTCTTTTTCTCTATTGCTCCCACATGAGTATCATCACTCATCCATCTTTACTATTACATGGCTCTACATGGTTGAGTAGTTCAATATTTTCCCACGATATTTAATCATCAATTGACGCCGCGTTCGATGCCGACACTGCCACTTCGAGCCAATCCATTACCATTCCCAGTCTCCAAGTAAGACCGAGGGTACGTACGCTGAGGAGAACGCCAAAGAGACCCACTTATGTGTGGACCTATCTCGAGAGAAATATTTCTGCCCTCGCCGAGAACTGCCACGCTTCGAGGAGCTGGAAAGGATATGTGGTGTGAGAACGAGTAATTTGGAGATGCGCGGATGGGAATGGAGTGGGGGCGGATGAAAACATTAAGGGAAATTCAAAGAAACACGCTGAGGGAAAAACGGAGACCATTTTCTTTAGAAAAACGTACACGTGTGATAACATTCAAGGTTAAAAAAAATTGTGTAGAGCAGATAAATGGTTGAAATAATATATGTAAATATCCTAAAACCAATTATAATGGGAGGCTTATATGAAGAGTGTTTATTTCCTGTTTCAATTGACTTTTATTTTTTTAACGTAAATTGATTAATTGATTGTGAAGAGCTGATAAATGATTGAAATAATATATAGAAATATTCTAAAACCAATTTTAATTGGAGGTTTTGAATGAAAAGAATTGTTTCCTATTTCAATTTGCATTAGGAGATACACTTGTAAATATTCATGGTGACCGGTGAAACATCGTGGAGTTGTTTGTTCTTGGGTGAATAGACACCCACTTTAGCATGCATAAACTTTCACGGATTGATTCTCTACTGGGTAGATACAGTTAAGGGATGATATCGTTATTGCACGCATTACCAAAATGGAAAGTTATCAGGGCTTCCGTCATTACTCTTTCATGCCGAGAAAAATGACATTCCATTCGTGAAATGCCTACGTGCCTACAGCATATTATGAATCTTTGAATCAAGCATGTTAAATTATCGGAAAATACACGCTGAATCAAAAGTATGTTGAGATGACCAAAAATAGATCGTTACTCCTTTTAGATTAGACTTTTAACCTATAATGAAAACTGGAGTCATGAAAAAAGCTGAAATATAAATGCATCATCGCGGATCCGTTTTCACTGTCCATGGTGCCTCATGTTTGAGTAGCTCAGTATTTCTCCACGATATTTTCATCATCATATCTCCCAGTAGGAGCGTGAGGAGTTATGTTGAGGAGGAGAGGCGTGATGAGAGACGTGAAGGCCAAAGATACATTTGTGTAGATCCGCGTCCGACCTCGAGGAGTTGGAAAGAAAATGTGCTGAGAGAGCGAGTAATTTGGAGATTTGGACGTATGGCAGGGGGGAGGGGTGTGGAGGGAAGAGAGGAGGAAAATGCAGAGAAATACGAGAGGAAATTCCCCTACGGCAGTGGCGAGTTCTAATTCCGTGGTGGCGGCGGCAACAGCAACACTGCCAAAAGCCATCTTTTGAAATTCCACGCGCCAGCCCACCCTGTTGACCCGAGTAGCCTTCGCTCGGAGCTGCTGTAGCTCCTCTCTGCTCTTACTGGGGAGGTGGAAGGAAGGGTTCGACAGGGCACGAGGTGTGAGAACTAGGGTTCTCTGAGCTGCAGGGGTGGACTTTTCCCCCCACCGGGGGGGGGGGGGGGGGGGGGGGGCGAACAGAATTGGGGTTTTCGAAGAAGAGAGTTCGATTTGTATTCCGGAAGAGTACTTTATTTGGCCGTGGGTCCCGTTCTCCTGCCTCGCCTACCCCTTCCAACTGCACCCCATTTCACCTATCCCACCCCCCGTCGCGCGATCAACCCCCCACGCAGTGCTCTCACCCTCCTCCATCCCTCAACGCCTTTCTCCTCCCTTTTCTCTATCTTCTTCAATCGATTTCATACCCTTTTCTTCCTTCCTCCGTGCTACTACCTTTCCTCTATCGCACCCACCTGCTTCGCATTTCTCCTCTCTACATACATTCATCATTTTTATTTTCCTCCCTTCTCCTCTCGTTCGCTTCTTTCTGTCTTTACATTTTTCCTTTTCCTTTTTTGCCCTTTTATTAAAATCCGTACTTACGGTTTTTCCCTGCCTCTACCATTTTCCTCTCCGAAGATCAATTGCATTTACACATGCAAATGCAGACATTATTTTTTAATTCTCTTTTCACTTCTATAGACATAGCTCACATCGGTTATGTCTCAGTGGAATAATTTTTTCCTAGTTTTTTTTTCTCCCTTTATTTAGATTAGTTGTTCCATTTATAAGTTTCTACATCCCTTCCATCTGCTCATGATGTATACCCTTACCGTTCCCACCCATTTCGCCCACTCACATTACACGCCTTCCGCCTTCTTCCTCTTCGTCCATTTCCAAATCAATTTCTTACCCTTTCCTCCACAATCGTCCCTTTTTACTGCTAACTTTTCCCTGTTGCACCTACCTGCTTCGTATTTCTCCTCTTCGTTTCTACATTCATTTATCATTTTTATTTTCTTCCCCTCATCCCTTGCTCATTTTTATTTGCATTTTTCCTTTCGTATCTCATTTTCTTGGCATTTAAATAGATTCTCTTTGGGTACATTCGTACCATTTTTCTCTCAGAAGGTCAAATTCATTTTTTGGTGCATATGGGAAGATTCTTTTTTCCTTCCCTAGTAACTGTTCCCACCAGTTATATCTTGCAGAGACTATTTTATCTCTTAGTTCAATTGGTTTTCCCTTATTTCTATTTTTTTTTAATCTAAGATTTTTAAAATGTCCCTTACACCTCCGCATGCTTACAGAGCTCTCACCCGTAACACCCATGGTCCTTCCTCTTCCCCTTTCTTCTCTCTTCTAGTCTTTCTTTTCCCTCCATTTACTACTCTTTCTTCCTTCTGCGTACCACTTTATTGCCGTCTTTTTCTCTATTGCTCCAACTTTCTTCGCTTTTCCACTCTCGTATCCATATTTTCATAATTTTTATTTTCTTCCTCCCTCATTTACTTGCATTATTTGTGTTAAGATGCCGCTTGTTGTTGCTCTTGTCTTATTCATAATAATTAAATACTTACTCTTTGCCTCCATATGATATTTTCTTCGCCCACCTCTATTTTCATTATTTTCTCTCAGCTCTAACTTCAAACCGCCCCTTTTTCCCCCACGCACCCCTGCCGTTCTCATCCTCGAGACGTCTGAACCTTCCCTCTGTCTCTCTCCACCTTCTTGCCACTCCGCATATCGCTCTTCCTTCTATTTCTCCCGTATTTAGCCCATTTCATTCTTCGCTGCCTCCCTATGTTGGCAAATTTTCCCCTATTGCAGTACCTTCTACATATTTCAACACTCACTAAGATTTTATTGATTATATTGACCAATATACCGGTCAATGTAGGTTTACATTGAGCATATTGCCGATCACTCCGGCCAATCTTCCTTCCTAAGTTGTAGATTCTTCTTCAATCCACGATGGTGCCCACCTCCTTTCGTTCTATCTGAAAACCCCATTGTCTTCCATCCCCTCCATCGCTTACCAAGCCTTCTTTCCTCCAACACTATTTCCAACATTCCTTCCCCGCTCACTACTCGCTCCGTTCAAACCCTCTGTCATCTATGTAGCATGTATTCATTACTTTTATCTATGATTTTCAAGCCACTTAATCGATTATTTTGGGTGCTACCAGTCAAATTTCATATTATTTTCCCCTCTTGACATTGGTATGCATGCTCTTTTCAATTTGCAATTACTCTTATCCATAGAGTTAGAATTTTTCGGTCATCTTTATTTCTCATCCTCTATATTTTTATTTATTTATTTATAACAGAGACCCGTCAAATCCCCTTCGCCATACTCGGTATACGTTCTCCTTTCTACTCCTATTTATTTTCATTTGTTATAAACTTCATTTAAATTTCAAAATGCAATCAACCATGGAAAGAAATGAGCCATTGCGTTTTCGTTAATTTCTCTCCTCACGGCTTATCATAACTGTGCCTCTAAAAGAATGCCGTGTCGTTTCATCTGCTCATACCCATTTTTGTTTTTGATCACGGTATTTTTTTCTTCCTAGGCGAAAATAGTATAGTCTTATTGATCCTCATTCCTATGTATAACTCTTTTGTTTATTTTTTGCATTTTCAAAAATACATTACGTCAATTTTATACTTATTGCTTGGAATATTTTAAATGTTTTATATGAAGGTTTGTTTTTAACTCCTGCCAAACTTTTCATCTGTTTCATTTCTTAATTTTTATACATTTACGGTAGTTCTCACAATTTTTTTCCCGGACATTGGTGGCATACCTTTCACGAAATTCATCTGGCACCAGTGTATCACCTTTCTGAATGTCTTCTCTGTTATGCTCCTCCATTTTTCCTGCTTTTCATCCTCCCATATGCCCGATTTCCAATCATCTTCCTCTCCTCCATTCCCAACGTATGCATATCAAGGCACTTGGCTCTCGCCTCCTCGCGACCCCGCCCCACAGTGTGACCTTTTCGCATCCCTACGCACTTGCCTCATTTTCACCCATTCTCCCCACGTCCTACTTCCTCCTCCGGCCAACCTTTCCCTCTTCCAATTTCTCCTTCCCTTTCTCCTTTACTCCTTTTTTTCTTCTCATTCATTATTTTCCCATTCTTTCCTGACTTATTTAACGCATACAACCGGTATTTTCACATATTTTACCATCGGTTTTTGCTTCCATGCATCAATCGTCTACGTTTCTCTGCATTATTTTTAACGTACACGTTATCCCGTTTTTATTTTCACTTTTTCCGTCAAAATTCACTGAACACAGGGGTGGATCCAGGATTTCTTTCTGGGGGAGGGGCACAAGCTAGGTCGTATCCAGGATACCTCGTAATACAAAACGAAGCAATGTTAATGGGACCGTGTTAAAAATCTTGCGCATTTTCTAGGGGTCTGGGGGAGGGGAACGTGCCCCCATGCCCCCCGTAGAACCGCCTATGACTGTATACTTTGTTTAATCCACTATTTTCTGAGATCTATCTCGTCCTGGGTCACTTTTCGTTCCTTTTCCGCTTACTCAGATCCAAATGGTTTCTTTTTCATATTTTTGTCGTCCTTCATGCTTTTCATTCTCTCTGTTCCCATGACAGTCCTAATTTTTCCACATTCAGTTGAAGTTTCGTTTCGAGCACCTTTTCTGCTGGTTGATTTTTGCTGTTCTCTCCACATCCACACTTGTTTTACTCTTCATAAGTTCGAGTTTCAACTTCTGCAGCCATACCTCACCCTGCGGATCCCTGTCCGTCAACGTACGTTCTACTTATTCATTTTCAGTCCAGTCTTTCTCGGTCATCCACCTTCGCGTCTCCTTATTTTCCGTCCACAGACAGTGTCATCCCTCCCTTTATTTTCTTTTCCCCTTTTCATCATCACTTTCTTTGCCCTCTCGTTTTTTGTATTATTATTTTTTTTTTTCATTTCACATTTCCTCGTTCCCTTGGGTTTCTTTTATATTTTCCCTGCATTTCGAAATCGTGTTCGCCCACCTTTCTTTTTCCTCCGTCCCTCTGCCTACCTCCCTCGCCTCGCGCACATCTCCCACCCCTTTCTCCGATTGTGCACCTCCGTCTCTCTTTTTTTTTCGCTCCTTTATTCCAAAGACCTCAATGCGAGTATCTCGAATTTTTTCATCATCACCATCATCTACCTTTCCACGCTTGGACCTCGTGCCACCTACCTGCCGTAATCCGCTCTCGCCTCCACGTTCCTGTCATCTCTCCCTGACTTGACTGTGTGTAACGTGGGTGTTTTTCAGAGATTTTTTTGTTTTTATGGCCCGAAAGACCTAAGAATACATTGCTTAACAAATTAAAACTTGTAAAACGCATCAAATTATTTTATAATTCGAGTAAAACATGGATAGACTGAATAAGTCTAGCGCTGTTAGATAAGATTAAATACTATAAATACAATGCGTTTCAGTGATACTGCAGGTATCTATTGAATGCCGTTCACAAAGTTTAAAGTTTTATTTGAAAGTATTTTATTCTCATGTCTGCAATAAGTTTTTTAAATTGAGTTTTAGCTTAATTTAGTTGCATTTCGTATGCATGGAGAGCAGAAAACTAATTTCTCTTCCACTCATTTTTCAAGCAGGTATCGTTTATATAGATTCCTCTGGTGCAAGATGTAATTTTACGTTGTAGGGTAACATGCCTGCATGAATGGGTTCAGTAATAGTTGAAATACTTACTCCTAATCGAGAATGGGTACCAGTTATCAGTGTTTGGGAATCTTGGATGTAAAGAGTGAACTGCTCAAATGATACTAAATTATCGAAATAGGTGACTGAAAAGAAATATTTTAATGTCTTCCACTTACTTTGGTTATGGTTACTTAAAAAAAACAGGCTTAATCATGGTTATTGGTTGTAACCTCGGAGAGATTCGTGACCATTTCTAGCAGATTGTTACTTGATTCATATTTATGGAGGGTTACCTATTTATCATGAATTCACCATTTCTAAATGTTCGCTTCTTTATGCGCATACCTTAAAGGCTGCTATACAAATATGCATTAAACTTCATATTCTGAACTCCGTAAGGGTGCTTAAATAAAGAGGTAAACGAAGGAAAAAGGGAAATTATAATCATTGCACAGTCCATCATAACTATAAGTGTTGTCATTTTTGCAATTGAATTATTGCTTGATAAAAATAATGCATTCGTAATTAAGTAGCACAGCTCTTTCCCATTCCATAATTATGAAATTGACCGTTTCACTGCGCCACAATTTCGAAAATAGAAGAAATTTGAATAGATGAGCAATTCCACGCATGGCTTAGTCAGTACGGTAGCCGGGAATTGTGTTCTGGGTGGGGGGTCCAAAACCAGAGGGGAAAATTTTGGAAAAACAGACTACAAGGCAGAGAGGGTTTTACACTGATTTTAACACTTTTAGTTATCGAAAAAAACTTCATTTGTCAAAGAAATCTTCTGTAATTTCATTATTTTTCATTTATATTCTCTTTTGAAGCAAAGTAACTGTGTTTTTACATTTCTAGGGGAAGGGTCCGGACCCCCTGAACCCCCTTCCCCCACTCGCTACGCCACTGGGCATGGTCTTAAGCCTGAGCCGCGATCATTTTATTCGTCCCTTAAGACCGACATCTCCAGCGATCACTCCAATGATGGCGGATAAAATTATCGTTTCCCGCAATCATTTCCGCGATGACTCCAGGGATGGGAATACCATCCCTTTTCCCATCATTCGGCCCGTCCCTTTTTCCTTCGCTGAAACCATCGCTGGTACCTTCCTTCAGCCGATTTGAACGCTTGGCTTATAATTGAATGCCTTGTAAATACGGAAATTGATGGAGTAAGAGACGGTGAAATGGACGGTGGGAATGACGGTGTGAAACAGAAAATGATGGGTCGATCGATCACTTTTTTGGTCCCTGAAAATCTTTTGCTGGAGCTCATCATCACCATGAGAAACGGAAAAAATGATCATATTGTGATTCATAGATTGTCGCAGAGTACCTCGCAAGTTTCGTCTGGTGCGCGCTAAGCGATAGAAAACAGCAAAATAGATCTCAGAATTGAAACTTCCTGATGGGTGAGATACCTTCCGCTTTCTTATTTTTTTCGGAAGCTGTGCCCAGATACCTTACATTGCTCCTTTTTTCCTTCCTTTCTCTCTCTGTTCCAATTCTGCTCCCCATATTTCTCACTTTTTCGTCATACCTCCCTGGGTCAACCTTCATTTTTCTCCCCTGCCTAACTCATTCATCACATATCCCTCACCATTTCGCTCTGTTTGCTTACTTTAAAAGTTCTCACACGGTCCTCCCTCCTTTACTTTTCTGCTCTTTCGTCAAACGTATTTATCAAGATGCCAATCGTACCAATGTTCTTATTTGCCTAGTAATATAAGCCTTGCGTATATCCTACTATTTTCCTGAGTTTCTGGTTCCTTATTTGGTTCTATATCGTGGTTAAAAGCTTGTGATTTCTTTATGGTGACGACCAAAGCGGGCGTTAAATTTTGGAATTCGATGGGCATAAAATATCCGCAGATGGCTTTGCGTTCAAAGAATACTTTGGAAAATTTAAAGAGAGAAATAACTTTTTCAAGCCAAACTAAGCTCGATTAATTGGAAAAAACTAGATCAGGATGTCTTTATGAATGACTTGAATACTTACTTGAAAGTTATCTTTCACAAAAAACTGTATTTTACGGTTCTTTATTTGCCTTTTCATTTTTATCACTGAATGCGCTGAAATATTTTTCTTAGTTTATTTTCGTATTTTTGATTGCACCAATTACTCTTTATTTTTAGTCCCACAAGCTCGATTTCTTCGTTGCTAGAGTTGTCCATCAGCATCATCACAGTGTAACAAAGTATAGGAAAAGGTTGGCGTATTGCGTGCCTGGGTGAGAGTAGATGGTTAATCTCTCCCTTTGTGCCATTGGAGAAGGACCCAGCGATGTTTTCAGCGACGGAAAAAGGTGTTGAAGGAAAAAGGGATGGGAACTCCATCCCTGGAATCATCGTGGAAAATAAATGAGTCTGGCTGGGGAGTCGCATCCATTGATCTGACCTTTTGTGGATGTTTTTACGTAGTTATGACGCGAAGTTCGAGAAGGCGAATTCGATATTGTGAAAGTCCATTTTTATAAATACCTTCTTCCTTGCTCTATAGTTGTTGTTCTACACCAACACTCTAATCCGCATGCCACCTCCACAGTCGTGTGACGAGAGTCTTAGGACATCAGCCTTTAGAGAAAGAAAAAAATGGAGAGGCGCGTGTTTAGCCTCACCTAACATTTATATAAATATTTCATTGACGGAGGGATTTTTTCTGTGTGAGCTATCCGAATGCGTCGCCCGTGATTTAAACCTTGGTCCCTTCATCACCCAATCGCTCTGTATATTGAGGTGCCTGGCTTCATTAAAATTTCACATTTCTCGCTTTTCTATATAGAAAACATTTATTTAAAAAAGGCATTGCCTTCCACTTCCTAAGCCTTTTTTTCTTTGTTCGCCCTCGTGCTATTACTCCTAAAATCTGTCGCTCTTTCTACCGTTGATTCTCCTCCTCCGCTTGTGTGCTTTCCTCTTCGTCTTCAAACGTGCCTCTCCTCACCTATCGGACCTTTCTCTTCACCTTTGACCTCGTCTTCTCATCCAACACCGACTGCCCCCAACCTTTACCTTCCCCCCTCCTCCTTCTTGCCCTACGGCCTCCTCCCCTATTCCTCCCACCCCTCCCTCTAGCCTTGCCATATCTGTCTTTCCCTCCGCACAGTTTTTTCTGGTCATTTTTTTCTTCCGCAATTTTTTAGCCTCTCCGGCGCTTTTTTTTCGGATTTCTTGGATTGCGACCCGCAAGGAAAAGGTGGTAACAATGTTTGCGTAGGACTGAGCATGCGTCTACAAAAATTCGATTTTTCCCTATCGATACTTACATATTTTTCAGACAGCTGTGCGGAATCACATACAAATGTAACGCCTGTCTTTACTCTACTCTGCACGATAACTGAGGTAAAACTTACATGTGGGTGGTATTTTTTCGCTTGATTAACTTTAGATACATATTTCTGGGATCTAAAGTAGTTGGCCATTAATGCGAAGTTCCCCTCTCTGCATCCTCAGGGTTTCATGCATCTGAGGTTAATCGCCGTTACCAATACTTTCTTATTATATTAGTATTTTTGAACATATTTTTTATGATTTCTCTTGGAATTTATTAGTATAAATTACTATAATACTCATAATTTTACTTGCCGAGGATGGTTCATGGCTTCATACTCCTGAGGGAACCTGCAGTTTTAAAGACTTTTTTTTATATTCTAAGAATATTTTGTAATATTTTCAACGATTTCTTAGTATTTCCATTAACGCATATTATTTATCTGTCGTAGTCATTTATAATTTTGCTTGCCAAGGATGTCAATTTTGAGTAAACGAAATTCGTAGGTTTTAATTCCATTTTTAGTGAAATTGAAGTGAAATTATCTACGTTATCTGATGCTGTATGTTATTGCTACAATCTGGCCTTAAATTAAAAAAACAAATTCCTCTCATATATCTAATATTGTTTATGCAAGCGAAATAATACGTATCGGACGTATTTAATAACAGTTTCCAAAGCCAAAATTATCTCTTCGGTGCTGAATTGAGACAAGAGCTAGATAACGTATTTTATTTATCTGTTCCATCCAGGCAATCACGGTCGTGCGCCTAACTAACCAAGATATATACGGAAGCCGTCTTAGTTGAGAGTTGGATTCAGACAAGGTTTGCCTGAAATTAATGCCCGCTTTCTGACCACCTTCATAATAATCCACCAATATTAATGCCACCTTAAAAATTCAATGCATCGGCACAGAAGTGGAGCAATAGTGAATGAAGGCATTCGAAGAAGGATGATAATCAAATTGATCAGCCGAGTGAGCAGTGGCGAAGTTCTAAAAATAATAGGAGAGAAGAGAAGTCTTATGATAACGATAAGAAGACGGAACGAATTGTTCAAGCAATATCTCGAGGTGTGATGGCCTGGTGATTGAGGGACATGAAGGACGGCAAGAATGGAAGAGGCAGACCTAAAAAAAAATGCATGGGAGCAGGTTAAGAAAGATGTGGAAGAATATAAATATGTAAGTTTGAAATGATCTGCTGATTGGTGAATTGAGGGGATAGGTGCGTCAAAGCAATCTTTGGATTGTTGAGCAAAGAGAATGAGGGCTCAAGTGGAGCCCTTCAGGGATACAACACCCCCGGGGCAGGGAACCAAGCCAGTGGCTTATACGCCCGATCACCCGGTAAGAGGGCGGAGAGGAAGGGAAAAGGAAAGAGTCGCCGCCGCGATAGGAGCCCGACGACGCCTCCGGGAGAGGAAAGGTGCGCAAGGAACGGGACAAGGGAAAAACACCTCAACTCTATAGAAGCGAAGAGGGCCCTACTAATTAGCGAAACCAGGCAAAGCCATTAATGTACCAGCGATGTTAGAGGATTTTCCTATGAGGAATAAAAATCCATCGACCAAATCGCTAGGGATTGTTGAGCAGAAAAGATAATTAGGATTCATGCACCCCGCTCATCACTTCACCCATCATCGTCTCCGCCAGTGTGTTCAGCGCTCCCATTTGAGCGCCATCTTTTTCCCTTCCATAACTCTCCTCGTCCCCTTCCCTTCAAACTATCCCTTTGTTTTTACCCCTCCCCTCCCCCGTCCCCGAACTGGTGCCTCACCGTGACTGCTCTCCTCGTACCATAAATCCGTTCTCCCAACCCTTCTCTCTCCCAACGCTTCTTTCCCACCAACAAAAGCCCTCCCGATCCCTTTATTTTCTTAACTTTTATTCCTTTCCAACCCATAAAAACCTCCGCCATACTACAAACTTCCTTTGGAATCGCGAATCTTTTTCGAATCCTTATTTCTTTTACGTGATTTTTTTTTCTCCCGCCCCATCCCTCTCCTGCGTCTCTGTTGCATCGCATTGTCTGCCTTCAATTGCTTCCGAGTTTACAGTCTCGGATGCACGGCACGTTGTTCCACTAAAGGTTTTTGCCCGCGGGGGAGGAAGGAAGTTTTATTCGTGGAGGTTAAACAGCCGGGAGAGTGAGTTCTCGGTTTTTGAGCCATAAAGTTGGGAAGCCCCGTTCGTTACAACTGTCCAACCTCGGCTCGTACCCCGCTCGGAGATTGATTGCCTATCGCGGCGCTAAGTGAATTCCTTCGCCCGCCAACCGGAAATCATCTCGTATTCTTTCCAACTAGATAAGGATATTGATGTCCGTCCTCTACGCCGCAGATCTCGAGTATTACCGACGCAGGAAATTGTGTTTGAATGAGGCCAGTCCATGTTGGTTTCTCTGCGGCTGACATTTCAAACGCTGCAGTCGATCGTGGTTCCGTAATTTCAATGCCACCTCTTTCCATCATTGCGAGCTAGTAAGAACTAGGAGTTACATACATGATTCATGGTCATGCTCGTATACTTGCCGTTATCAAAGAGTTTTATGAAGAGTTCTCTTTGTTTTATTTGTTGACTGCTGCGCGATTCACAATTAAATACCTACTTTGATGGTAATTGTGGAAAGTCCAATAGTACACCCAAGTATTTTGAATACGAGATTGAAATATCCTTTGAATTCTATCTATGTTCACTATAATATTTTACTACCAGTTGTGGGAGAGAAATTTATATTTATGTGCCAAGAGAGGCTTAAATTAATCAAGAAAGTTTTACCAAATAATTATTTATTATGCTGTAAATACAAGATGTTCCCCGGAATAAAATTAAGTGCCAATACATACATTTAGAGTTGAATGTTTTATTATTGAATGTATTGCAAGTTAAAGATATTTATTTCGCATTCCTATAGAAAATTCTTTATTATTAAAATTGCTATTATTGCTAAGAATTAATACTTTTCCATAAAATTTTATTGGAATGCTCTCCAAAAGTTTCGTTATGTGCTAAATACAAGCTGAATGTACAATGCAGCTTAGGGCTTAGATTGACGAGGCTGATGTGTTTGCAACGAATGCATCGTTAGTAAAAGTTTATTGTTATAGCAACAAATTGAAAACTCGTGAAACGGAAATGGAGGATTGAGAATAAAATTTTGAATTTTATCACTTAGCAATTTATAGACAAATATATACCTATATTTTAAGCGATATGTTTTTTCAAATTGAAATCCACAACGAAACGGTCAAATTAAGACTACTCTGGCGTAGGTTACAATTTTTTTAACTTCAGATCTAGTCTAAAATTATTGTGTACCTTATTACACCACAAACATGTGACATAGGCAACTTGATGCTACTAAGAAAATGTTTACGCATATATTTTCTCTGGCAAAAAATATTAAACCTCAGACTTCATTCAAGAAAAATGTCGTGTAAAATGTCCCAATGATTTTTGGAAGAATTAAAATTACATTGAGGTAATAAAGTTAAATATTTTTGGCTATAAAATCACTACCATTTGTTGTTATCTAAATTATGCCCAGTTAGTGACAGGTTATTGGGAATCTTACAATTATCGTGGTGAAAAAGTCGTAAAACACCTAATATTTTACTCAAGTCCTTATGGTTCGCTGTTTTCACACACTGAAAGCCTAAAAATGCTCACGGAATGAATGCTTTTTTTTCTCATTCTATTCATTCCCTAACACCTCTACGTATGCTCATTCTTTCGAGAGGACGCATTCTTGATTTGCTCCCTAAAATTTACTGGAGCGTGTCGCTAATTATGGCTTCGCTCTCTGTATTTTTTGGCTGAAAGTTTGCGTGGAAGGTGACCCAGATACCTGGAAACTCGAAATGCATGCCTACTAACGGTAGTTGGCGCTGTTTCCGCGGTCGCGAATCATTTCCCTTTTATCTGAAAAATAATAAAGCAAAGCAAAAACCAGTTGAACCCCGCTTTCCTCCGCGGTCGAAAAACGTTCGAGCCCTGAGAATGAACTGGAGCTGAGGGAGTCGCTTTTGATGGCACTAGTCCGTTTTTCCATCTGGTGAATCAACACTAAGTAATGACAAGTTCACTCCACCCTTTGGTCGTGGTTTTATTGCCTATGTGTCGGATACATAAGGCTCGTCCAACAAAATGTTTAGTCTTTTTTTATATTGCTTTAAAGTAAGGAGACCAATATTTTTCCATTTCTCGATCGGTAACTAACTTACAAGATATTTACGCGAATAACTCGACGATCTTAACCCTTCCGTAGATAAGTTGATGACGTCGTGAGCTCCTGCCGTTTACCTCATCTCTCCTACTCCACGATCTCCTATCTTGGGCGCATGTGGCTAGTAGTTGCTTACCTTCTCGTAAGCAATTTCTTATTAGACAGAGCGGTTTCCCCAGGTCAATTTAATGAAACAAAGCTCTAATGTCGTCAACTACTCATTGTTAGTGGGCGGATTAGTTATTGTTTTATAATTATGAGGGAAAGGAGGAATGAAATAGGGAAGATATTTTTACGTCGCCATTTATCTATCATTCTTCTCAATTTAATCAATAAATTGTCATTTAGCCATGAGCGAACGACCCAAATGCTATGATGGAGGAAATAAAGATCCTATTTTTATTTCTCAAGATTTAAAAAATGCTGAATAAAAACTTGAATCTATTTTATTAAGTAAAGCACGGTTTTGACGATTTTTTTGTGCCAGGCTAAATGTCCTGATTACTCATTGAATATTAGTCATAAATTCACATGATAATGACAAATCACCTCTTCCCGTGCATGATTTAGTATGTCATGATCAGAGGTACTGCAACCTTCGGCTAATGCGTTACCATAGTTCTTAAGCATCTAAATTATTTACCTAACTATAGGGCACAGCGTGAAAACATTGCATTTCTATCTTCTCGTGAATGTTTCGTGTCTGGAAATAATCAACAAGGGACTAATTTTCTTTTTTCTAGCCAAAGTCATGCACCTTGGAGCAATCTGTATTTCAATTATTTATTTATTGTTGTACTTCCATCCAACATTATTTATTCACCATCCCCCAAGAGTGGCCGATTTTACAGATATAAATCCATGAGAGACCAAAGGAAGGGCAATGGAAAGCTCGTTTTAATATTCTAGTCAACTTCGTGCAGGCATAATATTGAATACTGGATGGTATTTATTGTTTGGATGACCTTTGATTTTATTGTGCTAGATTTTTTATTTCAGATTTAACAATTTTGATGATAAGTAGAATGAGTTCTGTCCCAATCCACATTCCTTAAGGGAATTTAGTATTTTTCACCCTGGGGATTTCGATTGTGAAATATATCAATAGATTTTTAAGGGGAAAGGGCAGTTGGTATGAAATCTACTGCCATTGATCTATCAGTTGACGTATTGGTCATTCTTTTTGGTCACTGACATTCAGTGTTTTGTATTTAAGATCAAAGAGTCCATTGATAATTTCGGAAAAAATAATACTTTATTTCATTTCTGTGATTGTTAGAAATATAACATACCGTGTACATATTTTTTCGCTATGGTTGGGACATTAAAATGTGGATTTAGAACTCTAAATTAGCCAAAATAGATCTTTATAAACTATGTTGTGTTAATGCAGACTTATTTTAAGGCCTTTTTTAATTGGTGACGGATATTTTAAGACGTCTACACTCGTTTCAACAATGAAGTAAGCATTAAAAGGATACTTTTCTTCTGGATGCGTATTTTTCCTTCTTCTGGGGAATTCACCTTTCTGATTCATCCTCTCATCCTCTGCGGTTTATGCCATTAAAGGAAGGTGCCGAGTGAAGTAATCGATGCTCACCGGATGCCACCTTTTTTATTATCTGGGTCATGATTTCTTCCCTTTTATTTTAACGCCCTCCGTCAGCTTTTCCTGTATATTTTTCATCGCTAATGCTCCCCGATGTACGTCCCGGATGAGTTCCTACCTTGCGCGCATAGTTTTGTCTTTTAGTGCTCACGTGAGAATTGGAATCTGTATTGAGTGTGCGCGGGGAAAAATCAGTCACTCAACTGCCTGAGAGGCGGTAATTCCAATCCCATTTCGTATCTCCCAGCCTTTACCCATTTCATCACACTCGCAAAAAAATGATTCCCCGAAGAATGAATGAATTTTTCGCGAGAAATGATAATAGGAAGCACGTCTATGATTCTATACACGATGCACGAGAATTCATTATCTGCATGTGAACCTATCCAGTTTGCAGTGAAAATGTATTCAGATTAACGAGAGCTCTCGTCTGTGTTTTGATGCGTGAAAGGAGTGCCATGACATCCCAAAACAAAACTCCGCATCGCAGACATCGTGGGTGAATTAATTTACGATCGGCGAGATATGAGATGCGCATCACTTGAAGACCTATTATATCACATGAGCTGACATTGTGAGTCAACTTGATGCCAATTAGTGAGGCCCTCATTTTTATATTTATAAACGAGGTCATGTTTCGACTCGTAGAGTGGGGAAATCACTGGTCGTTAATTAACCATTCGTTAGATTAAGTATCTAAATATCGTAATTTTCAATCCAAACGAATCTCTCTGCGAAAAAGTATACCCATGATATCACTTTTGGTGGAAATATTCTTAATGCTTTAAGGTATCAGACTCAAAAAATCATTTCCATTAATGGACAATGAGATAGCGGGAGAAACTATTTAAAATACCGACACATAAAGTGTTCATTATTGTACGGAAATCTATTCATCAAAAATTTCTGCGATTAATAACTGATCATCGTAGTGAAATTGTGGTTCCATTGCTGAAAAAATCTTTTCTTGGGAATGGAAAACGACTAGGCTTTATTTATTTCACCCATGAAATCATTTATTCCTAGACTTTTGGAGAAATGTACTGTTAAATGGAAAGCAATGCATTCAATGGCAGCCATATATTTTTCTCAATCTAGTCTGAAAAATGTTTTGAAATACAGCTCTGGAATATTTAGGGCGTTAATAATACGAGCATTGCCCGTTCGTATTGTGCTTTCAATACTCATGCGTAAGTGCTGGCGAGATTTAGCCTAACCATTTTTGTAGATTTAAAGCATGCAATAATTCATGAAGTTTAAGGATGTCATTTTTATATATTCCTTCTATTTTTCTCAATCAAAATTCTTACTACCCCAGATCTAGGACTTCAGAACTCTTGCTTGCTAAAAGGAGTGATTTTACTGAAGTTCTTTATATGTATGTATATAATTTGGTACATGAAATGAGGTGAGAAGTGCAATAAAATATCACAATTGTCGAATTAATTAATCAATAAAATACAAACAGGTGCGTGGTGTTAGATATGCGAATGTTGTCTGTCTTTGTCTAAAATTAAAGGTCATGGGAAGATCTAGTGAGACAAAGTGGAATTCGTACACATTGGAATTCCATAAATTCCCCATTTTCACAAAAAAATAACTTTTATTCTGACCCAGGTTTGATTGGAGCTGTCCGATGATAATGCAGTGAGATTGAAACTTGGGCTGAATAACAAAAATTATATTTGTGAAAAGAGTTCAACTTTTTTTCCAATGCATTTCATCTTCATATCAATTTGTTGAACGGCCACCTACGTAAGAGATGCATTCAAGTAGGTACTGTTGCACCGGTGAAAACTTTATGCATTGGTGCCTACATCTTGCAGAGAGGAGGTAGCGTAGGAAGCTGAAATTATCCCACTCATACAGCTGTAGCGGTGTTGCACGTGCGGTGGAGTCGAGTATGGAGGAGTGTTGGGGGGGGCGGTACGGCGGAATGCGGCGTAGAATTGGGTCACAGCGTGAACTGCCTTCGCACTCCGACTGAGAGAAGATTTCGGAAAAAAGAGGTGTGACGAGAAATTATCGTTAAAACACACGCTGTCTCTCTCTCTCTCTCTCTCTCTCTGATGATAACATTGGAGATGTTACACGGAAGACATGAACCGTAGGAATTATTTTAAAATGTAAACTTAACTAGCCAGAAAAGGTATCGGTAAATGACATGTTGCATAGAACGTTTACTCTATTACTTGCCTTAAATATTCAACATTGTGTGGAATAAAGCTTATTTGCTGATATCCTTTTGCCTTTGATGGTAATCAGGAAATGTTTTTTTTACAGAATATTTCCATAGCCCATGGAATGTATAATTTTTCTATAGAATCTGTGATTCTTGTACATTTTTATTTAGTATCTATCTATTTTTAGCTCGAGCTTGAGCTCAATTTATTGCTTTTAACACGGAGAACGTTTGAAATCTCGGATGACATCATAATTGTGACAGGGCAACTAAGTTTTCATTTTTAAATTAAGGAATAGTAATGTAGATAGGAGATATATAGAAGAAATAATATACTCGTGTAATTACGTAAACTACATGCGTACTTACATATTTTATCCCAATAAGGAAGGGTTAGAAACGGACGGAGAAACGGGGGGACGAGGTGAAGAGCAAGAAAAAAATGAACCAAGACAGAAGAGCACGACGGGGCAAAGGAAAATTTACATGTCTTGGGGTGGGAATCGCAGATTTCTTTAAAGAGTTGTTAGAGTTCCTTCCGTTGACAGGTGAACCCAGGGATGCACCATATTGTGTGACTCCTGGTGAAGCAAAAGTACACTGGAAATTATGAAAAATATGGCTACGACAACTTATAAGTATACTTTCTTAAATGGCGGCACGAAAATCTCTTTGCATTGCATACGCTAATAAAGTTAATTGGATGCGTACTCTAAGATATTCAATGTTTAAATTTGTTCTCTAAGGTAATAATTATCCGTTTTGTCAATGAAATATACAAATGTCGTGATTGCACATTCTGGATACTTCTGCACCCTAGGATTACAGCGATTTTGACGGCTTATTTAACACGCAGGCAGAGGAAAAATAAAATACTACGAAGTGGATCACTTCATTATAGTAGAAGGTAAAGAGGCTTCTGATAACTTCACTTTTTTGCACTAACGCTCGCTTCGAAGACAGTTTCTAAAGTGAGTGATGTGAAATATTGTACAGAAAGCAAAAAAGGTAGAAATGCGACTGATGCTGGACGTGGAAGTACACGAAATATCAGTAGGAAGTTGATTATTGTAATTGACTCATGGAAATTACGACGTATTGAACAGCTAATAAACTTAATGGTCCTTTTCCCATGCCCGCGGATGTTATGATGAGCCTTAATGAAAATACGCTGATGAATAACGCAAATCTCATGTGTCAATAAAAATCTTCGTTTTTCACTCAATATCATTCAATCAGTCGATTAAATTCGTTTTCTAACTTGCAATCCTTACTTTTCATCTTTCTACAAACACAGGAGGCTGATTACATGATCAAGCAACCCCGACACCTTTCCTATAGCAAAGACAGGAATATGTTATCCCTTTCATACAACATTTCAACCCGGAGATTGATTAGGATAGGTGAGGGTAGAGCTAACCCCAATAATGGCGGGAGGGGTAACGTCCCTTTCCCTGGATCATCTTGTACTCCGAAGATTTTAGCCCAAATATGTGCGCTCCATTACACACCTTTCTTCACTAAAAAAACCGTTCTTTAACAAAAATATTGCTTTTTTTCTTCCATGTCATGGTATACTTGAATCTCAGTTGGAAGACCTTCAGGTGTACGACTCTCACGATTTTTCGACGAAAGTGGTTTTGCCCAGTGGAGAGAAATACATTTCTATTAGAAGTCACTCACAATTGCAAGACCTTCATTTTGGCGGATTCACCAGTTGTACGGCGCAAGAACCCTAAACCAGCTGATCTGTTTACACATAAGTCAATCTCATTCGTACCACGCCGCTATCTGCTGGCAGAAATGCCGCGCGTTCCAAGTAGATCTGCGATGAATCAAGGAATATTTAAGCTGTCTATTCCCTCATTTATGTGTTCGTTACGTCCAATTGTTTAAATTATTTATGCTTCACATTTACTGGACCTCTAAAAATTGTATATTAATTTTAGTCATTTGAGATTTTCTTTAAATAGTGGTAAATAGACTTCCAAAAATCAAGGCTTCCACGACGTTTTTTTCTTTGGATTTATGGCGACTTACAATAGAGTATCCAGTGTGGTAATGAATAGATCCAGAGGCGTTGAGAACGGTGACGGGTAAGAGGGAGGTGATGAAGGAAGGGAAGTGAACACGTGTAAGGGAAGGGGTTTGACGCTTGGCCTCAACCCATTCCCGGTGGAGACGGCAAACCCCCAGACGGTGGTCGCTCTCACTCCGGGCGACTCTGAGCAGGCTGTCACGAAAGGCGTTGGCTCAGAGCGGAGCGTCGTCCCCTGAGGAGAGAGTGGCCGGAGCGACACGAAGGCGAGGGAAGAGGCATACGTGCTCCGAGATGAATGGCATCGGTGGGAAAGGGCACTGGGATGTCTGAGACTGGAATTTGGCGGCGGTGAGATAGGGAGAGGAATGTATTCGGGGGGAACTAAGGGATTATGAGGGTGCGTGTGAGACATTGCTGTGAAACATGGAGTAATAATAAAAAAATGAAATGCAAAGGTCAGACAGACGAAGTATGAGCAATGAGGAAAATTAACTCCGTCAGCTGAGAGATTTTCGGGATTTATTCACCGCGCGTTTCCATCTTTGTAGCAGCTGGCTTCTGAAAGCCAATGAAGTGAAGTTGGGCCTATGGAAATCACTTAACATAATAAAAAGTACTTGTCTTTTACATTATGTACATCAATTGCATTATGTGCCGAAACCTGGGTTGGTTAGAATGAATAAATAAGTGTGAAGTAGAAAAGTACTTTTCGTTATGCTAGAAAACAAAATTTTACAACGAAATTATGTCGTCATGTCGTTTATGCAAACGTTACGCCGGAATGAAGAAGCCAGTTACAAAGCCGGCGAAACTTTTCCAAAGCATGCTTCCGCGGAGATTATGAAGATAGGCAGGGTTTCCTTCCGTGTTTTTCCACGCGAAGAAGAAGATCCCGATCCTTCATTGGCTGGGCTTTTCAGCCCTTAGGTTCTCGTTGCTGCTTCTGTGCATCTTCTGACCAAATCTTCAGCATTTTTGAGTGTGCCCTTGGCACTAATAAAGCATTGCAGAAATAATTCTCGACAAAAGGGTCACGACATTTCAAGCGTGTAAGGGACCAGTGTATATATTTCCAGTGAGAATGAAGGAGAAATAGAAAGAAAGTCTACTAGTGAGCGTGTGCATTGCAGTCTAAAGTTTAGGAAGAATAAAACTAAAATACATGATGATTGCGTGTTTTTTGGTCGAGATCATTGAAGACCCGTTTCCACGCACTGGCGAGTGTGTAGCCGTGTTCACGGTTGAAGATCTTGCGTGTTTTGGTGGTTTCAATTGACTCCCTGATGATTCTTGGCTAATAGTGGTCTTCTTTATTCTATAGAGAGGCGTTGTCGAAGTCAATATTGTGGGTCGGCCCACTCCATCGGTGTTACGCCACCGCTGACTGGCTGAATTTTCAATATTTTACGGCACTTCTGTGTTCTTGGACTCGTCATTTCAGTGCTCTTGAAGTCTGGCCGATGTAGTAATCTCCGCATCTGCATTTAATCTGGCCTACTCCTCCAAAGATGCCTTTAGGGTGGTGGGCTATCGAGTTGAAGAGGATATTCGCCATTTTGATGACGCATTTGAATCTGGTCATGATGTTGTGTTTCTGGAGGGCTCTCGCGATCTTTTCCGTGGTACCAGCGACGTAGGGTAGGATAGCATATGCTCTCGCCTTTTCTGTGGCAGGGTTCTCTCCATCAGTCCTTTTCGGGGCCATCAGCAGCTGCTTTCGTTCCATCTTGTGGAATATCTTCAGAATGTTTTCTTGCCGAAAGCCGTTCATCTGGAAAGTTTCCATTAGGTGCCTTTTTTCTTTTTCGATGGAAGCAGCGTCTGAGAGCATGCTCGGTGGAAATATTGTCTAATAAATGATAGACGCGGAAGGAAACCCGGAAGAATCTCTGCCTACCGGCGAAACTTTTGCTTGCAAAGATGGGATCACGCGGTGAATATATCCCGAAAGTCTCTCCGCTGAACCTTTACCACACCACGAAAGCCTACGCAAGAATTACCTTAGTTGCCATTTTGCCAATTATAGCATCATGAAAAGGGATAATGCAAAAAATATTACGTATGGGCCTAAATATTATATAACTAGCAAATTTTACATCTCTATAATTACAAGAATCATTACTTATTAGTACAACTCATTCTGATAGGAAATTCCTAAACGGCGATCACTATTCCTCAGCATCGTTTGGTACTGCCATTCACTGCGGAATCCAATTGACAGTAAAATTGGAGTAAAAATAGTGAAAAAAGATAATAATCATAAGTTATTTTAGTGGTATTTATTAACAAGAAAATCTAGGGCTTTCTCGTCTCACAATTTAATGGGTTGTAAGCCAAGGGGTACAGGTGATTTCTGTTTTCTATACAGAGTTAGGTACATAAATTAGGTATAGAAAACAAACGAGATCAATTAGATACTTGGTACTGCATTTGATTTTCCAGTCGATTTCAGCACAGAACAGAGACTCACTCGTTCCCCTTGGCAACCAGGTTTTTTTCCATTCAACAACTTATTTTAGCAATTAACTTTACCTAACTCTGCTGAGAAAAAAATCACTTTTACCCGTAGTCTTCCAACCCACTCAATTAATATGTTGAGTGACGTGTGATTTTGAAGCCAGTCGGGGTTTATCAAACAATGCCGAGTAGGGTCTAACTAGATTTTAATATATATATTTATTTTTTTGAACGGAAAAATAGATATAACGAACTTTCAATTCTCCCACCAGCTTTAAAAAATATCTGTTATCTGTTAATTAATCTCTATTGTTAACTGTTTTCGGGTCTCAATCTGGGTGGGAATATTCATCTTCGTCTACGTTTCGATTACCGAGTCGGTAATCATCACCTGGACTTCTTAATGTTAGTCCTACAGAAAGTTCGGAAGTCCTGAGGATGACTGCCGAGTCAATAATGGGCGCGTCGGCAAAGGAGGAGTTACTCGCACCGATGGAGACACGGAGAGAGACGGAGAAAGTTCAAGCAACTTCTATCAGCTAGGCTTTCAACGCATACGAAATTCTTCTGTTTCATCTAATCTATGCATCTCATTTGAGACCATCTTTTACCGTTTTCCCTTCAACCTCACCTTCAGCGATAATTAAACTGCCAGGTCTCATTCGATTGAGCTATCTCGTCATTTTTCCCAAGACTGCCTGAAGACATTCCCCTCACCTACTCGTCTTAAGACTTCCACAACACTAATACGATCCATCCATTCCATTTGGTCTTCGTTATTCTTTTGTAACACTACCTTTCTAAAGTACGTAAGTTGATAGCACGAATGCAATATTCATCATTTCATTATTATTATGAAATAGTCTATTTTCATAAACTTACTCATGTATTTATTAAGGCATGTATCTCTCTTCCCTAGCCATTAGTTTATTCGTCTTGTAGGTTTAACTGATAAGAAATGTGATGATTGCTTTGTGGGAGATCAAACCGTCATATATGCGGGTTTAAATTTGCAATATGCTTTTTTCGCATCATTTTCCAATAGTAGGGCTCGCTGATACCATGTGTAAGTTTTTGTGCTAACAGTTTCTTGATTATTTTCAAACCCTCCCATGTCAACATCCAAATGGTATGCTTTTTGATAGAAATATATACACTTACTCAAACATTAACCGGAATGCATGATAAAAATAGCTATTCATATACAGCCGGAGTGCACGCCAGCCATACTAAGAGAATGCTTTTGAATGACATTTTCTGTTAAAATGAAGTGATACACGTTGAGTATGCAGCGGTACATGTAAGCAAAAGCTGGCTCCACCGCCAAAGATGGAATGTTGTTAAGTTAGAGTGGTGATCGGGATCAGGGTATTAAGATGAGTTTCCATGCTAGAGTAGACAGAAATGGGAACCAGGCACGCAGCCATAAATTTGCTTCGTGGGTGGCTTTGGTGATATGCGGGTTATCTACGAAAATATTTTGTGGTCAATTCGCATGTACCTATCGGGAAACCATGCATTTCAGTAAGTCTTTTTTGTTAAGTTAATTTTCTTCATTTGCATATTTCTGAAGACTGAATTCACCGTTACCTAGTAGCGGACATTGTCAAAGGTAACAATATCGAAACATGGAGAGACAGAGGATAGGTGCCACCAGAGGTACCTTCGCGGGTAGTCACAACAAGGGAAAGCTTTCCCCCCTGGAATGTTGGGGACGGTATGACTGAGGAAGTATTTGCTACGGTTGGGCCCTGGAATGACTTTAGAGATGGTTTGAAGTTGCTCAGACTCAAGGAAATGGAAACCTGTGGAAATCACAGAACATGTGTATCGTGGTTGGCGCGAGAAAGGAGGGAATAATATTTATATGGCGCGGTGGCTTGGAGGAGTAGTTGTAATCGGCACGGAGAATTGGGATATCGGTAGAAGAACCTTTGGACTCCTTTCATAGTTTGCTTATTTTTTTCTCACGAATCCAACTCCCATCCCTGGTGAGGGACTGAATTGCTGATCGGTATGAGACTAGCAAGATAGATGGACTGGTAGAATTGGCAAAGAAGAGATGATTCGTAGGTATAACGCGGGCGTGTTTTGCATCCAACAACCTACCAATGGCATTGATATCGCCGGTCCTATATTTTTTGGGATATTAAAAAATTCTTATTCCGCATGCGTTGACCTTGTTTCTGGAATGGATAGGAATAACTCGATTTCAGTGAATGCATTAGTTTCCTCGATGGGATTCGAGGCATAAAGGGAGCTCCAGAGATTTTGCCTGATTCGATTGCTCGCCTGGGGATAAAATATGAAGTGGTCTCGCTCTTGCGAATATGAATGGCCTCTGTGTATCTAGCAACATCCCATAAAAAATACCGATTTCTTTGAAATTATTACCCATAAAAATTTCCTTCCCTTGAACAGAGGAGAGATATTTTTACTACTGTGTACTGCAAGGGATATCATTTATCAGGTCATTCTTTGATATAGAGCAAGTTCCTTCTAGTTCAATGATTCATGAGTATAATGATTCATTCATGATTATCGTGAGTACAAAGCGTTTTGAGAATAATTAATTATTTTATAAGATCTATTCATGAGTTTCTTTACTTAATTCGAAGCATTGATATGTATTTGAAGTTAATGAAATATTTCATTAACTTCAAATACATATCTTTGTCTCGTTTTTACGCAGATATATTTTCTGACATGATGGCAAAATTATGAGTATCACAAGTGAATAAACATTGCGGAAAACTGCTTGATCATAGAGGTTAAGGAATTAATGAGGGAAGTATTTGTGAGTGTTTTATTTTTCTGATTGGATGGCAATTCATTCTATGATTGTCGGCCTCCGTGGCGGTGGGGATAAGTCCCTGCCTGCCATACCGAAGGTCGCGGGTTCGAGTCCAGCCTGGATTGGTTGCTCCTTCCCGGATATGGTTGTGTGTGATCGTCTGTTGTTGCCTGTTAAAATTCCTGATGTAAAGGCCTCATTGTGCTGTTCTCGGGGGTTATTGAGATACATAAATGATCCATTGCGGAAATCCATTAATTCTATGTCCGCGGATTTTTTCGAGTCTCATACTTAAGGCAAAAGTGGTATTTGCGAAGCATTAATTTTCTAGTCAATTGCAGCAATATGCAATTGCAGCAATATGGTCGAATTATTGTACTGATGGGTAAAAATTTGCAATATTAACTTTTTTCTTAGTTGCATTAAAGTATTATCAACTTTGGATAAAGAAGCTGAAGTTACTTTCCAAAATATTTTCACGGCGAGATCATTCTCCGTCCATGGGTTCGGCACCCAGTGAACTTCATAGTGCTAACGGAAAAACATTTGCTTCGGAAGTCATCAATGCTCATTATATCATTGTAGAAGTGAAATACTTCCACCAAGTTAAACTTGCTACCCTTTTTAGGCTTAAAGTACTACGATTATCATTCCTAAGACTTAGTATTTAAAATGCAGGAAAGTTTGAACTAAAAAAAATAGTTCCTTCTCCATCGAGATTCGATCTCATCATTTTCCTATTTTCTCATCTAACAAGTATTGTAATTAGTGAATATTTTTCTATGAAACCCTCTTGAGTTTTAATACGTAACATATTTTGATATGAAAAAAGTGAAATATGCAGCGTTAAGACTTGGAGTTTTAAAATTTCAAGCTATGGAAAGAAATTAAACGATGCATCTTGCTCTCTGGTAGCGAGAAAGAGTAGAATCAGAGGGTTAACATAATTTTTGCCAGTAATAAACCTACTAAGTGAGGTAACCCAGTAATATAGAATGGACAGAGATAATTATAGCGTTAAAGGATAATCAATAAATGGTTTTTGAATAAAAGGATTTTCGTTCAATTGTACCAATTAGGCTCAACTATGAGGAAGTTAACCCATCAGTGCCCAAATGATTTTTTATAAAAAAATTCAATTTTTAACCTGAATTACTTTATATGAACTCATTGAAACAAAAAAATGATATTTTAAATTTTTTGCATTTTTCAATCTAGAAATATTTACATGCAGCTCAAGTTGCTCGTGGGCACTTGAGTGAACTAAATTCAGGACCTTCATTAGTATTGTAATGAGAAAGATACTTTTTTTTTAATGTTACATGTTAGTCATTTTATTCTTTTATATCACTAATTCGGATGCATCATAGATACAATGAGCATAAAATATTACAAATAGACAGTTACATTTTTTTTAAGCAGTTTTTACCGAGTGTTTCCACCGCACACAAAATATTTCGTCATTTCTTATGAAATCCAAGAAAACATTGTGGTTGTAAAGGAATATTACATTTTTTTGCAAATATAAACTGTTCTTTTTTACACTGAGCACATACTTTATACTTTGATGACCCTTTAGTTATCAAATGGTCTAAGTGATCAGTCCTGATTTCCTTAGCCCCTGTATGTGATTGTCTAAAACCACGTCCAGCAGATGGAGATCCAAAATGCCTCATCACGTACAGAGCGCATTCTCGTCGATACTGTAAATGGTCCATTGTACTCCCCACATGTCGGTGTAACAACCAGCCCTGAACACATGACACGTCTACTGCCCAGGCAAAAAATGGCCACCACCACTTTTTTGTCATGATGTTCACCCTGTACATGGCCAATAGTTGGTCGCATAAATCAACTCCTCCCATGAATTTGTTGTACTCTGCAATGGCAAGAGGAATAGGAACAGTAACATTTTTTTTCTCTTTCCTTGAGTAACGGTTTACAACTTTATTTCCTCCCTGGATACAATTTGTCATCATTGTTACCACTGCATTATCGTTCCAGCGAGTAACAAGTATGTCACCATTGGTTCTTTCCTCCATCGTTCCTCTAGCTTCTTTTTCTGTTAACCCATAATCTGCATACTTCACTCGATTTTCACGTAGAGTGCCGGTCCCTCCAACTTGCATATCCTTTAAAGTGTACAGTAACTTTTCAGATGTGAAAAGGTTATCGAAGAACAGCCTTGAACCTTTTTCTAGTTGAATCTTTTCCAATAAGCCCACAACTACATCACCTCCTTGCCCAAGATCAGACTTCGGGATTCGAGTACACAATCCTCCATAGGGCTCTGCGTGAATTATATGGCCATTTGATTCTGCCACACACCATAGTTTGAACCCAAACCTAATTGGTTTTCCTTTTATAAACTGCTTCGCGCCATGTTTTCCATTATATGTAATTATAGTTTCATCAACACAGCAGTTCATCCTGGGAGGTAATAGCTTAAAATTTCTGTTTAAAAATTGAAATATTGGCCGTATTTTATATAATATATCAGAAGTATCAAGGTTTGTGTTGTCTGCTAAGTGTAAGCAGCGGAGAATATCATCAAGTCTATTCCTTCTCATTGTTTCTCTGACAATATTGACATTGCAGTCATCATCTGTGTTCCAAAAGAGGCGTTTTCTGGGTAAAAAGTGGTATCCAGAGAATAGCAATATGCCAAGAAATGCATATATCTCTTCACTAACTACGCTGAATCCATGATTTCCTCTCAAGTTCGCATGCATATTTGTTTGTTCTACTATGTGCAACACGAAATCCTCAGAAAAGAAAACCCTAAAGGAATCAAAGGGGGACTGATTGATTGAGAATCTACTTGGAGTTGTGATGGGGATGAACTCAGGTAATTTAAAATTTAACTCGGTTAAATGGTGCGACCATTTTTTGGTTGAATCTCTTAACTTGCATTTATTGGCCATCCTCTTGCATCCTTTGGATGTTTACGGTTTCTCTGACTGAATCATCAGGCTGAGTTTCCCTCGAATGAAGCTGTCCTTCTGCATCCAAAACACGTCGTGGTAGATACGTTGGATCTACAGTCACTTTCGCATCTGATTCATCGGAATCTGCATCCGTAATAGCCTCAGCACCTTCCCACGGTCCAGTTATAATTATTGTTTGCGGCCTGTGTTCGTCACCCTCTTCCTCTAGTATATTTATTATTTCATTTACGGTCAGACGCTTTCGAGACCTGAAAATACATCATTTTAGTTTATATTTACACGGAAAATCATAAATTCATATGATATAAATAACTTGTTTAATGAACTTACATTTTAAAAGAATGTCTCAATAGACGAACAGTCTCAGCAAGAACAGCCCTCACTGCAAATCACTTGGCACCTACAAATGCTAATAGCAAAAAAAGCTAGCTCATAAATGTTATAGACGTTTAAAGCATGGAATTTATCAATATTATGTAAGGTAATGTGAGTTAAGTGCGACCCCTAAATAGCATACATCAATTTTCACTATTTTAGGAAAATCTTCTAGTCTTGCTAAAACATGAGATTCAATTTATAATATATAAGTGAATCACTGAAAAAGATAATTAGATTAAAAATCCTCTCTCTATACGGCGGGGAAAGTGCGCCCCCCCCCCATCTAAACTAAATATAATACTAGAGTTCCAAAATTTAAAGTAAAGCAAGGAAAACCAATCCATAAAGAAGAGGAAACAAGATATAGTTCTTACCTGACACCTCCGATGCGTTGATTCTTAGAGAATTGCGGTGTCGCCTCTCATCAAAACCAACTAAGACTACGAGATGAATGGACGGGTATATTTCCTAAGCATGGGAAACGAAAACTTAAGGGATAATTATTACAAAGTTGTTGGCTGTGGTTCCATTACAATGTATGGAATATGTTGCACTACCGCCACCTGCTTTGAGAACAGAAATACGATCTTCCTCAAGGGAGGTCGCACTTATCCCGCAGTCGCACTTACCCCACCTCACCTTAACACTATTTAGTAATAATAAATACCTTTTTTCAGCTTGTTGAATGCATGGGAAGAACTTAAACTGGTATTCAATCTTTCAAAGCAAAGGAGACAAATTCTATGGGAAAGGAAAAAATTAGTACTACTGTGTGCCCACGAGCAACTTCAGTTGCATCAAAAGTTTGACCACCAATAAAAAAATTATTTTCAAGCCAAATCACGAAATATTTTACTCAAAGGGAATTACATATTTACTTACCATTTTGGAGTATTCAAAACCAATACGCATTCCGCTGGGCAGATGGTATATATTCCCGAGCAGCACAGAGTCAGAAGCACAATTGGCGGCGACTGACCCTAAAAGGGTTGGCGTAGCAAAGCACCGTTATCTCTTTGCCTGGACGCTTTCTAAAAATAACCTGGTTAGAATAAATAATAACCCTTAAATAGGGCATTCTCCTGCATATTTGCGAGCTTCCAGGAGGGAAGGAGAATTTTTTTCCTTGATGCAACTTAAGTTGCTCGTGGGCTTTAATGGGTTAATACTCGAAAATGAAAAGGAGACTTCGTTGATTTCCACTGATTAATTTAGTCCGTATGACATGTTTTGAACCATAGGGGTCATTATAAAGTACCATTGAAGTACATTAACAAGTACCCTAGTCAAGTAGGGTACTCGATAATGACCTCTATGGTTCGAAACATGTCGTACGGACGAAATAAATCAGCGGAAATCATCGAAATCTCCTTTTCATTTTCGAAAAGGATTTTCAATGTGTTTCAACTGCTTGGTCTAAGTATATATTTATGCAATATCTGCAATTCAGAATGGTTGGTAGGCATCTTAAAATTGAATTGCGTATTTACAATTGTTTGTATCACTTCCTTCATTTTCGTTTGCTACCGCCTCGGTTTCTGTGTCGAGGACAATAGTTTCGGTGGCACTATTGCAAGCATCATGAGGTGGAAGATGACTGATGCCTTCACCTAAGCAACCGACGCGGTAGTAACCGAAAATGAAGAATTGAATCGCAGATACCTGAAATCTTCGTTTGGTAGGCATTATTATTATTATTACTTAAGTATTCTACCGAAGGTAGGTTTCCATTGAGTACTTACGAAGAATTCTGTGAGCCGCCCATTCCATCAAGCGTTTCCATCTTCGATTCACAAGAAGGCCTACTGTCTTTCATTTTATCTGAAAACCCTAAAAATCATTTCCTTTTCCCTCTTCTCCCTCGTTTGCCTTGCATTTTACCCTCTAGCACTGTTTTTAATATCCCATCCCCGCTAAGTACTCCCTCCATCCATACCTCCTGTGGTATTGAAAAAAAGTGCAACTTTTTGCCCTCTAGGTAGCTTGTTGACAATTTATTACATTTACAAATGTACAAACGTAAATGAAGAAGGAAATGACAAGTAGGTACAATGCTTAAAACAGCAATTAAAGCGTCTATCATACGGATAACTGGGTACCTTTGACATAGATAGGCCTATAACTTCCCCATTTTGTTTAAAAAGGACTGCTGGAGTATTTATGTGCATGTAATAGGTTTCACTGGAATTTAACAAAAGATGAATGGAGTGGTATCGTGAATGACCGTGTCAATATATTTTCAAATTATTTAGAATGACTATACTGTAGATGAGCAGTGGTAGTTATTTCCTACCACAAACGAATGTGACCCAAGTTTTTCTTTGCTGATTAAGTCCTATTTGGTTTACGACCCAAATAAATAGGTCCCACAGAAGTAAGTAATCAAGCTTGTTTAAGAGAAAAAAGTTATATTTTTGCTAATGGAAAATACACAGAAGTATACTGCATAATTTCATCAATAATTTACTTATTTATTTCATTTCAACTACATAAAAAAATCTAATTTTGACCTATGCTTTTTCGGCTGCGAGTTCTAGAAGTATCCTAATTACGGTTAATTCGCTAATGTGCTTGTCTCTTGACCTATATTATACGAACGCCCTCTGTGCTAATAGGGATGTTTATGATAACTCCTGATCACTCATGCATTATTAATTACTGTATCATTAGTTTCTTCGGAATTGCTATATCATTACGGAATGTTAATTAGAACTTATTTGGGCCACATTCAGGGCTTTTAATTGCCAAAAAATAACAATGGAAGTAAGAATTTAAAGAACACATACAATGAAAAATTTATTCTAGTTACTTTCATGAATGTGTGAGCCTAATTAAGTCCAGAACTAGCGGGGTTATGGCGTATGTTATTTTGTAGGTACATGTCAACCCCAGATAATAAAGAACTATTTAGTTGGATAGCGGAATAAAATGCTTCGATCGATTAAGAAAACTCTTCTATAAAATACTTCTGATAGGGCCCGGTTGGTTCTGCGAGCGTTGCTATGTGGTATGAAAATATTTTTAGCCGTTTTAACGATTTTTGCAGTGAAAAGTCAAGGCTGTAGCATGGACCATAATTACCCTACCAACACATCCTCAACCTAAATAATTTTCTACAAAATTCACTACCTCTTTCCGTACTTATTGAGTTATAATACAATTGATATGATATTTCAACCTACTTATCTTTATCGTAATGCATTTTCTGATTTTACTTTACAAGTTCATGAGGAAGCACAAAACTATTTCCTGGGGTAGGCTAATTGACTTTACAATTTTTGCTGTATGTCAGTTTCAGACGATATAATCTGGGTTTGTAGCAGTTTAAAACTTTTTATTTGCAAATAAATTATTTTGACAGTTTCAGGAGTTTAAAATTAGAACTTGTAGTCCTAATCTTGAAATCGCTAGTTTAGAATTCAATTCTAAAATCGGTACTTACTCACCGTTATCCTAACCATTAATGTAGGATCAAATTCTTTGAAAGTTTACACTGCTATCGAATTAGCTCCTTAGAGATTCTTCAATGGCATTAACAGTTAATATTTGTGTTTTAAATGGCATCTGTAAATCTCCTGGCAATGTCAAATATATTCCTGGAGAGCTCGAAAGCTTCTCATGATGATACGTAATGTTCCGATTGTTGAGTTGTTACTTGGTATGTCTCAATCATACGTTGAGTTCACCTGACTGTTTTTGTCATAAATAATTATGCATCTATGCCTTGTATTGGAATTCAATTGCTATGCGTATGATAAACTTCTTATAATTTGGATATAAATTCATAATTTTAATTAAATACAGTGGTACTTGTCAGGTTTTATTAAAAATCAACCGACAAAGGTTTCGACAGCTCCATTGAAATTTCCAGGTCCAAATATATTGCTGTTGGGTAGATATAGATTAAAAATAGGATTTCTGGCTCAGGTGACTCGATGTAAATCTTGAAGATCCCAGTTCGAATCCAAATCATGGCGTGCGATAATATCTCCTTGATGCTCCACATAAGAAAAATCAGATACTTTGACCTGGCCAACTACCAGATCCGCAGAATAGGTGACAGAGCGGAGATTTTGCACATGTGGGTGACTACGTTTAGGAAAAGTTTTTCTGGAATATTATTTTCATAAACTACTGTCAGTTCCCGTTCTCCGTTGCTGTCGAGGTTTACATGAACGTTTAAATCATTCTGCTCTGATAACAATGTACGACTCGGCCATCGAAACGTCGGCAATGTTAGAGAGGTTACCAACTATGTAAAGGTTTACTGGCCGCTATTTTTCGGGGATATTTTCAGTAGTGATTATTTTCCTCGTGTATATTAAAGTGAGGATTAATCTAAATTAGCCTAAAATCTGAATAGCCTTAAGTTATTCAAGGTGCTTAATTCGGATGCCATTACAGGTCGATTGCCTGTGCATCTGGCTACCGTAGTTATTATACCTTCTCTACGGTTAAAAAATGCGAGATACAGTCGACTCTTGGACGAAGGAGCCAGAGTTAACGACCGCATCATTCTTCAGATGTTTGATCAGTTAGCATTAGTCATGGCATACGATCTGAACTGCTCCAGGCTTCCAAGATTTCGCGCCGAAGATCTCTTTCCCGCTGCTTGAATGCGGGAAAAGGGAAAATTCATAAATTTTTTCGAGGTCACCAACCGAGTCGGCTTTAACTGCCGTGGGTAAGCAGCATAACGGGGCCAATGCAAATATCGATTGCCCTGCCCTCTCTCGGCCCGCATTAACACCAATCCCCTCTTCCCTCCCCCCCCCTTCCCTCTCCCGAAGCCTCACTCCCCCCCCCCATTCCCCTTGCATTCTTTCGGCTCGGTGGATCGGCGTCCCGTGATGCATGTGTGCCCACCGCATTCCGACCTCTGGCGCCCAAAAAAGAAAGCACGCCACGAGCGATAAACCCTTTTATCGCCTTTGACTCCATTCCCATGCCCGCCCAGAGCCGTCATCGGACGAGGGCACGATTTTTGTCAGCGGACGGAAAGTTTGGTATGCCCCACTGCCGCCGTCGCCGCGCATTTTGCGATACAATGGCAAAAATAATAACGATGCTATCGGACGCTGTTGTGTCGATCCTGTGTCGAGACCTCTCCAATCATTCTCTCCTCCTCCTCATAATATCTCATCCCCACTCCCACCCACGGATGACCAGAGACGCGACTGGTCAAGGACGATGGTGATAATCCGACAGCTGGCAAAAAATACAATGTCGCCTAGCTACATAATAATATAAATTATCTATCACCATATTAATTTTTTTACTGATTACTTCATTTCCGTATCTATAACCTTGTAAAGTGAGCCCTGGTCCAGAGGAAGAGGGGGCCGGATTGTGGACTCATCTGGGCCAGGTAAAAGAAGTAAATCAAATCAAACCCAACATACCTGCCATTTGCCACCTGCTCATCTCTCTCTCCCTCACTCTCCCTCGTTTTTACGGCCGGATTAGCAACCGATGTGCATTTTTACAGAGGCTCGCGTAATCTCCATCCGTACGCGAGTTAAGGATTATTGGTCCGCCTTTTTTGTACTTCCACATTGTTTTTTCGTTCGCAATGCCTGATGGCTGGAGAGGGGAATTCATTGTGCTGAAATAATGGTGGTACAAGCATTGAGGATGCCTCAGTCCGTCAGATAGGTGCTTATGGTAAAAACTAAAAATGCTATTAATTGCAAAAAGGCCCTGATGAAGGTAGAAATAAATATATACTAAAATGTTGTCCCAAAAATTTCGCACTTAAATATTAAAGACCACTCGAAGACATTAATTACCGTTAAAAATTGAGGTGGAGAAAGAGACAAAATCAAATTATGCGTATAATTTCCAGGAATCCATCGCATTGTTTTCTGTTTCTGGAAAAACTTGTCTTCTGATGAGGAATTTCAACTGCACCATCGTTGGAAGCCCGGGACCAATGATGAAATCCCCTTCCCAATGAGGAAGCCTTCGCAAACACTGTTCCTGCATGTATTAATCACTTTTCAGAAATGTCCGCAATGCAACAATGAGTGCAAATCAATTCATTTTTCTCGGTAATTACAATAAATTTTATGGTTGATTGTCTTAGAGATTAGTCATCAATTTTTCATTTAAGCATAAAATGAAAACTTTTTGACCAACGCTTTGGTATACTTTTATACACCTTCATCAGGGCTTTTCTTCAATGAAATTTATATTAATGGCAAGGCACGGGCCAATGAAGGTATAAAATGTACCGACCTGCATGCCAAGACACTAATCAACGATAAAAATTGAGGACAAGAGATAGGAAAAAAATTAATATGTTTTATTCTATCATAATAAATAGCATTGAAAAATGATGATTCAGTGGACCGCATTGTCACGTATATAAAGCTTATTTAACTCTGCTAATAATACTAAATAAGCATAGGTTTTCTCGGGTATCCAGTCGGGTTAGTGTGCTTTTCTCTTACGTTTCGTAGTCCGACTCGTTGCAGAAAATGGACACTCTATCCCGCATGAAAACCAGAGGAAAACTTCATTCTACACGCTGGGAAAGTGTCGGATATTTCATTTCTAATTATAACTTTCTTTGCCATAAAATTAGGATCACTCTGACATGAGAGACAGTGGTGGTGACCTTTTAAACCCCATTCAATGCGTGATTGGCGGCAACACGTCTAGTGACCGGATGGAGAGTCCTCCATTACAATATTTCCACTTTATATCTTTTTTTTTATGTTCGCAACGCCTCATTTCGTGGCGTTCATTGTTCTGCAAAGTGGCATTTGTTTCGGGCGGAAAACGTTTTTTTCCCGTCCGACGTTCATAAAGCGCTCTTTAGCGGATCGTGCGTCCGATTCCGCTTCCTGAGTTAGGTGCATAATCACAGTTTCGACCCGACACCGTTTAGATTTCGAACGATTTTCGGGGCTCGGTAAACAAGTCATTTCAGGAGTAACATGGCGGAAATTAAGTTGGCAATCTTTTTAATTCCGTTTTTACTGCGTTATCTATTGTAGCACAGCATAAAAAAGCAATGTTTTTATCCTCAAAATAGCTTCTAAGCTTCATTTATAGCTCAGTGGGAATTTCTAAAAAAAAATAAAAATACCTCAGCAAAATGAGCAATTTTCCAGTGGGAGTTTTTCATTGTGAAAATGACATGACGGTATTGTCTGTCCTCGGTCGACGTAATTCTCGCAAAATGTGGAATCATATTTAAGCAACACTTATCTAACTTATGCTCGAGAATATCTTGGTTGAACATACTCTTACTGAAGGAAATGAATGAATGGACTTAGTAAACAGTAATCAACGGTTTATTTATTCTGATATGCGCTTTATTGTAACTACAGTGCTTACACTGGTCGTGTGTGCAAAAACTTCATCTTTAAGGTGTGAGTAGTGTTATCATATTCAGGCAGGGGAGAAGGGAAATATTGCTAGTTAATGAAGGTTTTATTTGTAACTAATTATAAATGAGAATTATTATCACTAGTGGTTCTATTTATGGGGCATCATCAAGTTGTTCATTGAGTAGATATGGGGATTTAATGGCGGATCTAGAGGCCTGGAGTCTGGAAGAGCGGTCTGAGTCCATCTCGGGATGCTGTTTCAAAACCCGAGTGCGACAAAATTACCTGAGGTAGACGTACATTCGTTAAGCAAAGCGCATAATGCTGCCAATGGGAAGCACAAGAGAGACAAAACCGTTATTTTTGCCATTTTTATTGCATTCAAAACGGACAATACCGTTTAGGTGAATGAAATATCTCAAATTAAATGTTAATTTGAGATATTGAGAGATAGAATTATGCCGAATAAAATTCTGGCGAATAAAAGGCTACAATTCTTTGAGAGGCCAAGATGTAATTGCTCTCTCTTTTCATTTTCAATTTCTTCTTAGCAATCGACCTCATCTTTTGCTAGGATTTTTTAAATAGTAGTCTAGCCAAAATATTTACACCGGGAACTCAGATTCTATTAAATCGCGAATAAAATGATAAAAGTATTTATTCTCATTGGTATTAATCGAAGGCCAGCTAAGTGCAAAAAATTGAAAGAAGAAAATGGAAAAAGGCTCCTCAGGAAAATGAAACTTTTAAATAAAAAATGAAATATTACTTAATAATGGAAAAAGTTTAAATAGCCTTCAATCTAATGTTAGATATGTTAATGTTGTTCAGAAAATTGTAATATTTTTCAATAAGATGTAAAAACGTTTTTCACGAGGTTTCTTATTTCACGCAAGCATATCCTTTACAAAGACAAGAGAAACGTATGCGAAAAATGATAATTCATTCGTCAATTGCCTGGTTGGGGTGAGCTTTGCAATCACCTGTACGGCTTTGTATTATGTGTTCAACGTGTTTTACCTATCTACCTACCTGTCTGCATGTATGGCAATGAATTCGATCTTTGAACTTTTTTCTTGAATTCAGAGATAGCAGTAAAAACGAAGAGAAAACAGGCCAGTCACCGCGGAAATCATTTCAGTTTTTTTCCTCAACTAAAGGTGCGTCTTCGTAGGCTTCCAGAATGGCTTCGAATGTAAGAAGAAGATTTCTTCAATAAGTTAATTTGGCGCACCGATGTCACCCTCTGGCTACATTCCTTTGCCCAGTCAAATCTTGCCGCGCAGTCATATAAAGGGCCCTGGAACCATAATGCGACTTTCCGCCAACTTTCAAATAATGCCCGATCGCTGCATTGTGCGACTGATCTCCGCCTCACTTCCCACCGATATGCTCTCATTCTCCGCTCCAAATTGTCACTTTCTTCCTCCTTCCCTTTCGACTGAATCGTCTCCCTTTCCCTCCTTCCTCCCTTTCTTCCTTATTGGCTTGCCAATCCCAATTTGTCTCCCTCCTTCCTTGAGATTTCCTGGCGTCTGGGGGGCCTGGCAAGTTAAAAAAGCGACCTGGCAATTTTTACTCTGAGACTCCATCAAGCGGTTTCATCGAAGCGGAAATTATCATGTAGAATAGTGCTTCCTTCTATATCGTTTTATTATAATAGTGCTTTTATTTATTTCGGAGGAGCGTGGTAGTCTGGTGGGTTGAGCGTTTGGCTGCTGATCGAGAGGTCCCGGGTTCAAATCTCAGGAGAAGTCTTTGGACACCCTACAACTGAAATTCACGATGCACGGGGAGGCCAAAGGAAAGGAATTGGACCCACCTACCCTACCCTGTAAACATACCTATGGCCTAGTGCGAGATGAGCTCTACCCCAGCCTATTCCAGTTTAATCACTAGGAGAGTGAATTTAACTCTCTAATGTTTGATTTAAAAATACTAAATGCTATCACTTAAATATTTTAGTGAAAAATATATTTTTTTAAAAGAAATAGATAAATATTTTCCCCATATCGTTAAAAATGACTACATTGGCCGTTTGCGTAAGGTTCGCTCGCAGGGTAAGTTGGCTATGTATATCAGTAACCTTCCTTATCTTTGATCAGGCTATACTGGGATTAAATTGTGTAAGCTAACGGCTTTATTTTTTTTAATTGAAAAATTATTTCGGGGCCAGAGCTTTCACCAAATTTCAGCTCAAACTTGGATTGAAGTGAGCGACAAGTTTAATTCCACCACGCATCCCACAAACAGGAAGACACTTTGTCCATGAAGTGAGCACGAAACATGTCGGGGTTTACCAAATAATGTTGAACGGAAATAAAAAAAGTTTCAATGCATTTGTTAAGCCATGATTCCAAAAATTGGTTGGAAGCAGCTCATAACTCAATTATGCTATCAGCTAAACTCTCAACAACAAATTAAGCATTTAGTATGACATTATTCATCATTTACTGAAAATACATCACAGTCTTGATATTCTTCTCTCATTCTTCCCTTCCTATTGCCTTTATTTATTTCCTTGTTGCACTTATTTATTTCCTTTCCTTGGTAATTTTCAGCAGACCATCGTGTCGTGTGATGCGGCCGATTAAATTGCCCCTCTTGTTGTTAAGATGTCTTCTCAACATGGCCCCCGAAGGAATTCTCTCATACTCGTCTTAAAAAATTCTCACAATATTCATCCTTATATCCCATGCATAGCTGGAAGAGGGTAGGCGGGAACTCAAAAGGAAAGTCCATGAGTAAAAGAAGGGTTGCAAAAAGGAAAGTAGTATTTACGTATCATTCGCCCTACCCATTCCATTCACTCTTGACAGGGCATGAATCCTACCCGAACCACCCCTCATCCCCAGACGACCCTCTTCTCATCCCTCAGCCGTCCCATGATGGCAATCGTGTCAAATTTGAAGGTTTTCCCTGCAGGTGGAGATGGCAGGGGAGAAAATACATTTAGGGAAGACCGGGGATAGTTCAACTATATAATTTTTATTTCCAGTAAAACTATTGGTAAATGGTTAACGTTGGCAACACAATGGCTTGAAGAATATATTGCAAAACGTTTACAAAATTCCTCATTTAATAAATATCCTCCTCCACACTTGAAATACTTTAGTTTCTTCCATGTATGAAGTGCGCTTGGCTGAGTTAAATAGGCTTACATTAGTGGGTAAAATATGTTTCAATTAATTGGAGCTAATAATGCATTTATGCTCTTAAGTACAGCCGTGACGTGACATTTTCTTCTCCCCGCCCATCCCACTCTCGTCCTACTCAGCGTAAAGGACGCGACAAGCCCTCTTCCTCAAACGACTCTTACCCCCTGCTACCCTGATAAGGGTGATCGAGTGAAATTTGGGGTAATTCACTTCGGGTGGAGTGAAAGCGGAGGAAATACATTTACGTGCGGATACAGCGTTAGAGTGGGGAGATGGTTGAAAGGGTGGAGGCAGGAGTGGGGGGAGTAGAGGGAGGGAAGGAGGGAGGGACTGTAGAAGGGCTTTTGGGGAACTTCGCAATCGTCAAAGGATACCTTTCTGAGGGGGTTGCCAAAGAGGTTCAATGGAGCGTATAAAGGCAGGGAGGAGAAATGATGAAATAGAACGGAAGTTGATTTCATGCTGCTCACTGCATTTTAAGGGTCTCGATGGATTAAGAGGACGCATCACTTCCGCTCGTCCGGTCTCGTTTCGTACGGTCATTTCCAGAGTAAAGAACAATTATTATTACTTAAGTATTCTACCGATAACGGTAGATTTGCAGTGATTATTTAAAAATAATTCTGATAGTTTCCACTCCCTTCGCGGATATCCTTCCTAAATTCACAGTAAAGCTTCTCCTTTTCATTCTATCTAAAACTTCTATTCTTTTCCATCCCCTCCGTCGTTTACCCAACATTCTACCCTCTGAAACTGTTTTCAACATCCCCTCCCCGCTAAGTATTCGCTCCATCAATACCTTCTATCTCCCCAGTATCTCATCTAGAAACTGCCTCTCATCACCCACCATGTCCATCACTTCGTTGTTCCTCCTCCTATCCGTCTATTGACCTTGTCCATTCTTGTCGATATCCATACCTCGAACGCCTCCAGTTGTCACTCGTCCTCCTTCCTAAATTTCCAATGGCGGTTATTGAAACCTGGAAATTGTCCTTGCGGTCCTCGAATTGCATCGCCCATCCTTATTCCGGGAAGGGGGAGAGAAGAGAAGGGTGTGGGGTGTGCTTTATTAAGAATTACTTACGTGATTTTTAGTGCTCCTATGTGATCTCTTTCGTCCTCACCTAGAATCGCTATGATTTAGGGAGAATTTTTCATTTTTAAATGGCAGCCTAACGCTATTAATAGATTTCATATTTGTTTTTGTTTTCCAGGAAATGTGCAATCGAGTATAAATTTCCTGGTGGATGCCAAACAGTAACGCTCCATAAAATGTATTTTATTCTGTGGGGCATTTTTTAAGCGGTAGTCTAAAGCTATTAAAAATTTTGCATTCACTTTGCTTCTCCAGCAAGTGTACGTAAAATAGAGCATGCATTTCCTGTTGAAATAAGTAAATGTATTTTTTTGTTATGGGGCATATTTTGAGAGATGAAAAGTATTTTAAATGCAGCAGGCGAGGAAAAAGTGGTCGGAGGATACAGAAGGGAGCAAAGGTTGAAAATGACGAAAAAAGAAAGGATAAACGGAATTTACAGAGAAACGAAGGAAGAGGTCTGAGACAGGAGGAGGTGGAGACAACTTTGGTGCTCGGGACCTGACAGTGGGCAGACTGCCAGTTGATGATAATGACTTAATATGTCAAGTTTTTTTATACATTCATAGCAGTGTTATTTAGACATTTACTGCAACGTGGATAAGTAAATTAGAAGATTTTAGGGCATAATCGTATCGATTGTTGCTCAGTGTAGCTCATTCTTGCTACTCTCTCCGTCTCTCAATTTTCCCCCTCCATTCTCTTCCTACCCCTCTGCGTCTCCGCTCGTGTCCTTCCTTTTTGCCTTCCATCTCATCAAAGCATTCCTCCATGTGCCTACGCAGCATCAATGTGGGCGGGAAAAAATACTCCCTTTGAAAGCAAGCCTCTACCGAAATGTCTCTTCGACGGTGCTGCTGCTCAGCTTGCTGCGGAAAATTTACTTCCTCTCTCCATACATTTGTACACGCGTAAAAAGATATCCCTCACTTGAAATGCTGTCGCTGAAAGTGTCTTCCTTGCCTGTGTAAAGGAGTGGTACATTACTCAGTTTTTCGAGTTTATATAATCATGGTTATCTCGTCATCATTTTAAACTCTTATGAATACGTTCATAGTGATACGTTACAAATGTGTTAAACTGTTTTATGTGAACTCGACAAGGAATGGGCTAAGTCAATATTGAGCCAAAGAGCTTTTTATTTGCTAAGGACGCTATCATCCATCGACAACTAGTGAACGCTTTGAGTTTCAAGTTCTATCATTGGATTAAAGCAATGTTCATGCGTGGAGCCAATGGTAGAGAATAGAGCTTAATTTGAGCAAATGCAACGAGGTGAATATCGGGCAGTGAACTTCCAGCTATCTCCATGGATATGTTTTGGATGGTGTTCGTATAATGGTGACAAACGAAGTCATACAAACTGAAGGTCAAGCGTGTTGTATGCAGCGATTAAAATAAAAAGTAAAAAGAGATGTGCTATTTTGAACTTGTCAAGTAATACCTTCAATTCACGGTAAGCATTTGGATTACGACACGGAAAGACTTAGAAGTATCACATAAAAAACTGCTTCATTCATCCAAAACTGCCCCGCACGAACAAAAAGCGTTACAAAGCTCTAAGAAGACGGACAGAAACGATAAATTAAGGGAGATATTTTGCCGAACGGGTAGTTATAGGCGATGATTTTCCTCGCGAACTTTAAAGTACTTCAATCAATGGTAGGTGGGACTCAGTAAGCACATATTTTTTTCTTTAAATTATTCTGGTCCATTTTTAACGTATTATGTCCTAACACCTACCGCCACACGCCTTTTGAGGCGGCTTGCGAGGTAGTATGTATGTAGACGTCACTATTAATCGTTATCTAGGTTTTCATGGAGCATTTTATGGAACACTACGGCTCCGGCCATGTCTCCAACCCTATCTGGGATTAGGGTAGTTTCCTTCGTCAAAGAAAACGAAAGGCATCGATTGCGATTCGTTACCCACCATTAGTGTATTCATAATATGCAAATTATTTGGTTTTTGAAACCCCAGTTTAGATGAATGGCAATGGTCAATTTTAACTGCATTTGAAAAAGGCCGCAATGGTGCCCATGCACTGCCACTCCACGTGACGTCACAGGGACCTAGTTTCTATACGAGTAGATAGAACTTTTACATCGTTTGAGATTACCAATGCATGCATGTGGCACAGAGCTCAGGGAAACATCTCTAAATAATCACCTATTAAAACTGCCTAAGGTCGGAAAGTTTCCCTCGTTTGATAAGGTATTAATAATCCTTGTTTAAGCCAAGCGCTACCAGCTAGCAGGGTAGTCTGCTACCTGCTAGCATACTGCGTCGTATCTGCGCTCAAAACCTCGCCTCAAGGTCACCTCACCGGGCGCCAGCGGGAACCAGAAATACGTCACACGGACTTTTCCCATCGTTCCTACTTAGCCGTCGCGTATTCGCGCGCTTGAAAATTTTTACTTTTTAACTAATCATGAGAAATAGATATCGTCATTTAAATATCTAAAAGCGTAAAATACGTACTCCAGGGGTAATAATCTTTCGATTTAGGCAATAAAAAATGATAGGGAACCACCCCATTCCCTTTTGAAATCGCAATACTGACTACTCCGTCTCATTCTGCCTACATGTCCTATTCTTTTCCTTCCACGACTAACAAGAATTCTTTCCTCGAGCACGGCATCCCCTCCACGCCCAGTACTCGCTCAATCCCTCATTATTTTCGTATCTTTGCCGGCCTCGGTGGCGGTGAGGTGAAGTCCTCGCCAGCCAAACCGTAGGTCGCGGGTTCGAATCCCGCCTGGATAGATGAGCCCTAACCAGGGCATGGATGTTTGTGTTGTGCTTTGTTAATGCTGAAAACCCGTTTTAAAAGCCGCAATGTGCTGTTTATGGGGAAGTGGGGAATAAATAATTCTCATCCATTTCTCTCCTCGCCCACAATGTGCAGCACTTCGTTATTTTTCTTCCTATACATTTACATAACCTTTTCTATTCTACTATTAATCGACATTTCGAACGCTTGCAGCTTCTTGCCGCCCTCCTTCCTCAACACTCATGTTGAAAACGCTCCACTCCAAAGCTTACAATGCAGACGATAAAAATAGTGGCAACAGGATGACAGCCTGCACTACCTACGTACTCTATGTGTATCGAAGTTTCGTCCCCGCTCTCCCCACATATTGCGCCTTCTTCATCTCTCCTCCACCCAATGCCTCGATCCCCTTTATCCACCACCCCGCCGTCCACCCCCAAAAACTTCTCCCTCGCACTCTGCGCCCATATAATATTCCGCCTTTCCCCAATCTGCGGCTCCCAATCTCCCGCCACGAATTCATCCGCTCCCCACTCAAAAACTCATTTTCCCCGCCTCCCCCCTTACCCTCCCCCTCCTATCGCCTGCCTTTACATAACATTCGCCTCTTCTCCATCTTCTGCATCCATTAAGGAAACTCCTCACCCCCTCGGAAGAAAACGCGTGTCTCCAAAGGTGAAAGAGAACAGGCAAATGCTTGGAATCGTCTCTTTGTGGAAGTTGTAGGCAAAAAAACTTCGCACTATTTTAATAAATATTTTGTGACGGTCGAGTAAATATAGCTAAAGAAAGGGAAAGGGGGTAATGTAAAAGTTATGGGCCGGGGTAAAAATGGATTGGAACGTGACTCATTCAGAAGCTTTTTTGTGGAGTGGCATTTTCAGCTGTATTTTGAAAATAGCAAGTGAGGATTATATTTGCATGAGGACGATATCATTAGTAATGAAAAAAAGGCAGTGGGGAAGTTGCATCCACAGGTTTTGAATTTTTATCACGAATTCCGTTTACACTTTTTGGAGCATTAATAGACTTGCGTTCATGTTGCACCTTTGTTGCAGTGTAGTTTCAAATGTCTCAAGGCGAAACTGCACTGTTTAATTATAAAGACAAGGGGAGTTTCTTCGAAACCTCCGCGTGAAGCCTTTATGTAACTGCATGAAATAGTATTGATATGCAACAAAAACATCGCATGAAACATATTTTTTGAAAATTTCGTGGTCCATGATGTTTCGCGATGCTCTTTTGAATAAACGGGCGTCGCAGTTTAAAAATAAGCACTAATCGTTTCATCTTCGCGGATGGAAACTGCCTCAAGGTAATGGACCTATTATCATAACTTTCTTTGGAAATGACCTTATCCATGATTTTAAAATATTACGCTGATGTACCCTAAAGAATATCGCCGGGTAACACTTCAAGTCTACTTTTATTCAAAAATCACACCGATACAAGCCCATGTCTGATAAAGACAGCTAATGCTTTAAGTTCACGATAGTAAATACTCAATAAATACTTTTTTCGGCCATTTCTTCTGCTACAACCGATAGTCTCGTATTTCTTCTGCAAGCGAAATGAATCCACGTCTCTTTTTTGCAGCCAACTCCTTCAATCCGGGGCGAAAAGGGTGACGACTGGCCTTGAATAGTAGCGAATTCGATTTATTATGTCATTTTGAATTCTAATTTATGTAAACAGTTCTAATGACAGCATATTCCTTCGGTAAATTCGAACCGATATACCGTCAGCTACGTGAGTTGCGAATCATTAAAAAAATTTAATTGAGAGCATGTTCAGTTCATGAATGAACATTCTCATTCGCAATATTCGCAGCCACATACTTCAGCAGCCACCTATCTCAAATACGTCCGTTTGCCGCAAGACAAGTTTCACTGCACTGAGACAAATGAATCCATAGTACCTTGAACATTTATATCCTTTGTTTAAGTTCCGTAAAAGTTGAACGTTTCCATTATTGTTACTGAGCGTACTGGCAAGAATATATTGAGTGGCTTAGTTAACGGCTGCGGTAGCTAGTTTACTCATGGCTTCATTTTCTGCTTCCTGCGCTGCAACATGATACCAAGTTGGGCGCTTATTGCAGATTGATCGATAATATAAGGTCTCCAAAGGTTTTGAAAAATATTTTTAATGTAATGAGCTCCTCATAAATATTTTTAGTAAAATGAAGCAGCAACAAATCGGGGCATAAATATAAATAAGTAACCTCCATTTTCTTTGTTCTTGGTATTTGAATCCCTTTAATATTTATATTTTCTTTAAATCAAGCGCTTGGGCACTCTCTTCCATTAAAAAAAAATTCTTGGAGTATAGGTCATAAGTACATAATGCAAATAAATTGTTAGGCAACGTTTCATTTTATTTAAAACCTTAATCAGGGCTCACTTTTGCACATATTTATTGATATTCTCATCCATTTTCTGAAAACTATTCATGCTTTCAGAATTTTCGTGAGGGGCTACTGTATACACTAGGTTAGAACATGAATAGGGATTAAAACCCTCATATTAGCCATGCGGTTTACCATTTTTTAGGTTTCTTTGCCTAAACAACCTTTAAAACACTTTTCATTTTTGGGTTGGGGCAGGAATTTCAGAAAATTGGCCCCTATGCGCAGTTGAGATACGAAGTGGCATATTGCGGTGGTCTGAATCGATGCTTGTCGTCTAGGCAGAGAGCGAACCTGCTTAACAACCTTCCATTTAAAATCCTTCCTCAACGCCCTCCCCTTCCCAGCAGTCTCTCTCCCCATTCCACTATCTCCTGCGTTGTAAGCTGTGGCCCAGCCATCTCCCCGAGAAAGCGCACAAGTTTTTCAAGTTGTGCTTTCGGGAAGGGTGGTAAATTGGAGAAGGGGGAGAGACTACCTGCGCCATACGCGCTTCATTTTTTTATTATTCCTCGCAGCGAAAGCAAAATTCAATCACATATTTTTCAAGGAACAACGAATGCATGGCCCTGATTTTCTTTCTCTCTCTCTTCCTCACCTCTGAGTGGAAAATATAAAAAAATCGAGACTCCCCCTTGCGCCCTTACACCGGCATTGATTCTCTAAATTTTATATCAGATGACTTGGGGGCGTAAGCATTTTTTTATTTTTGCGGAACAGGAAGAGAGGATGAGTGAAAAAAATGAAAATCCATGGAGCGTTTAGGGTGCTTGCGTTGTTGTATATTTATTGCGTCCCTAAAGATATAATCAATATTTTCGTAGAGGGAATCCCGTCTGCGACACCATATTTTTTCGACTTCGTGCTGATTATAAAAGAGTGTGTTTTCGTGGATTTTATCATATTTTTGTGTTGGAGCTAGTCGTATGCGCCAAAAAATGAAGCAATTAATATTGGAGATCAAACTATTTTTTATAATACTGTGTCTAAATGCTTCTGCCTGTGAGTTTAATTTGGCATTCTGTGGATTTCACTATTTCAGGGCGGATTAAATTTGGAATGCATGGTCATTGCATACAATATTTCTGGATATTTAAGTAAAATCCTCGCAACCTATTTTATTTGGCTAATTATTGCCAAATTAATCCTATTGTGAAACAGCGTTACATTGTTGGGATGAATTTTAAGAAAACTTTTAATCTATTGGCACACCGTTTGAAATATTTAAAAATTGTTTAATGGAGGTGTTTATTAAAGCTCCTCGTAGTTATTTGAATGATAAATTTTTTATTGGCAAATTAAGTAAGAAATTCCATTTTATTCTCTTGGGGATGCGTTCATTCAGATGATTTCTTGGCATATTATTGATCTATTAGTTTTGGTTAACAAAAAATGCTGTAATCCAGGCTTTTTTGGGAAAAATAGATCCTAAAAGCGAATGACTGCGATGAATCAATACGTATGTGCTCATAAGCGTTAAATATCTCTATAAAAAAATCGATCAATAAAATCAGGCAAAAGGGAGCGGAAGAATAATGTTTTTTCAAATGTCTTGATAGACCACCGAGGCACTTATAAAGATGAATTGGTGGACAGCACACATCAGCGAAGAACTCTTTTGAGTGGCACTTACGACTCTGTTAGGCTTGCTGGTGAATGCTTCGCAAAAAAATTCGTCTTCTTTCTTGCTCTGAAGGGTCGACCTGCCACGGAAAGAGTCGAGGTGGGATAAATATATGGCTTCATCTTCTGACTTTGAGTGAGAAACTCGATGTCAATTGAAGCAACACATCGGTCAAATACGAAATCACTATCTCCTAGTCTTCACTAGGTTCCGTCTTCCCGTTTTTTGTGAAGACAATAAGCTTACTTGTATTAATAGCTTTCGGCCTTTCCAGAACGTTACCCAATAGCACTAGCCTAGGTAACAGAAAATCCTGCCGTTTAATAATAAAAAATATTGTAAAATACCGTTCATTTGATGTTAGGGAAAATGATAAGTTCAAGTATTATGGTATGCCGAAATCAGAACCGACCGAGAAATACAAAGCAATGGACAAGACATGGACAAAATACAGGCACACATCAAGGAAAATCTATGAGGAGGAGAGTAAAAGTTAATGCGTAAAGAATAAAATACATGACCATATTAATTATACAAAAATACATTAATCTCATACAGTTTTCACTCATTCATGCGCCATCTTTGGGTACTCTTCGTGGTTCTGGGTTGTGGGAGTGTTGGGTTGTGGAAGTTATAAAAGCACCCACTGCCTCGGAACTATAATGAGTGCCCGACGATGGCGTATGAATACGTCAAAACTAGTTGTGCGAAAAAACATCAAAGTCGAAATATACTACACATAACACAACTCTCCTCATACCGTTAATCGCAGATTATAGTGTGTATCGTTACAAAAATATCAAAATCAGTGCGCAATGGCAACAAAATTGCAATAATTATGACAAAGATATTTTATAGACGCTTAAATTCCTCATGAAATCAACCCCAAGCCTAGATTTTTAAAATTACTCTCGATGTGTATGTACTTAAATTTTCTTTAAATGGTATTTTACACAAAACACATATCACTCCTCAGTTTATTCACACGGAAAATTTATCATTTTTATCATGTGATCAGATCATGACATTATTTTTTTCTCTTCCTGGATGATTGTTTTAATATATTTTTCCCGGGAATTTTTACGAGAGCAGATATTAATGAAGGATTTCTGGATACATACCAATTGAACTGGAGTTTTAAACAGTGCCCTGAATGGTGAATGGCCTAATTTAGAATGCATCTTAACAGGTACACATTGACTAAGGTTGAAGAAAGGTTGCAGAGGAACGTTAATTTGAATTTAATGGAAAACTATCGTACACTATTGCATCGTCTTGCTATTCTTTTTTCACCTTACTTGGCTTATCAATGCTTAAACTTTCCATTATTTCCTTCACCATGATTGAAAATTCATTTTCAACGTTCCACGTCACAGTATGTCATTTATTTTCCTTTCACTCATCTTTTCTCGAGATTATCATTACCGATTGATTTCATCGTACTGCAGAATTTAATAGCTTTTGGTACTCTGTGCTAACCTTCTGTGTTCATCTCTGTGCTTCAACACTTTTATTATATAATTTTACTTAAATTCTATTTCAAGTTCATGCCTATATTAATAACCGGGTTTCTCAAATACCTACTAGTTTTTCGATATGTTTGTTTTTCAATACGTGTGGCAATGGTACTCCAAAAACGTTTTTCTTCCCTTTTTTCTTCATTTGTTTAATTTTTTTGCCCGTTCTCCCTGATCAATCATGGGACACATATATGATCATCCCTTATTGTACTTTTCCATTATAGCACCTCAACCTCTTTATTAACTTTGCTATGTTATCTCTGGAGTGTTGGACAGGATATAATAAATCTGTACTTCAAAATTTCGCAGATGTTTTAGCAAATCTAGTCAATTTCAACAAGATCATTTTTTTATGTAAAACTTATTAAATAACTGTGAAAAATGTGTCATTGATAATGGTTTAAGATGAAAAATAACAGTTTTTTGTAATGCTTTGTTACTTTTTCATTCAGTTTTTTCTCATTCATTAAGCACTGTTACTTTTTGTTAATTTTTCATTCCAAAATATTTCTGACGGCGCACTGATCAAAATAATTTATTTATTTTTCATAAAAATCATAAAACAGCCCTGATAAATTGAAATAAATTCACTGAAGCGTTGAAATTATTCTGAAGTAAAGAATTAATATTACAGCCTGACCAACACCCCAAATAGAAAATAATGAATTTTACCCACTGTCAGAACGAGAATCATCAGAATTTTGTTCACGCCTTCTACCATATTCTATTCATTACGATGGTTGGTTTTTAAGCATTGACGTCTTTGACTATAATTAATTGTGCTGGTTTTTGCTATTGTACCCATCTCCAGAATTGTGAAAATTTCCATTTTTATATTCTCCTCGTTTAGTACAATTCTTTCATAATAATTTCACGCCGAATTTCGCCTACCCTCTCATTTCCACGGAACCCTATATTGACACGAATTATTTGACTGGAAAAAATGTTTCTAGAATTTCCTTTGAAATGCATTAATGCATCCACAAGCTTAGTTATCCTTGTGTGAAAGGGGATATTCACGGAGTATTGTCATGTTTTCGAGTTGCGAATGTAAATGAATTGTCAAAAATATTGGGGATGGTAAAAATGTCTTCTGTAAACAGTATTTATACAGTATTCTTCTCTGTTAATTCCCTAATAATCAATTCCCATCGTACTCTAAATTGTATTTGTCTTTGATGTAGCAAGATAAATGATTTTCTGTCTAGATAACACAGGAAAGAAGATGAAGTTTTGGCATTTAGCTGGATTTTTTCCCCTCTTATGATTTTTTTCATAACGCTCAGGTATACGACACACTTTGGGTTTTCAGTCTAAGATTTGTATTAAAGTTTGACGTCCCGGTGCGAGGCGCATAAATCATTTTAGGAATCTTGTATTGAAGAAGTTATGAGGAAAACGTCGGAAAAGTCGCAGAGACACTTTCAAGAGAGAAATGTAAAATTGTTTCCAACTCTCTTTCGAAACTTCGCGCTTTTATGGAGCAGGAAGTAGTGCCGTAAATTGGCACGCAAAGATTTGAGACCTCGCAAAATAAAATATGTGTGTTAAAAGGAACTCTATTGTTTTAAATATTACTCTCTGAATATGTATTCCAAGTTTTCTGGTAAGGTAGTGGAATCATAAGGAAAACTGTTAGTAAGTACTTATAAAATAGGTAATAATATAAAAATAACGTAATACAGGCTATATACATATAAGATTTTACACTTTTCCGGCGAACAATGTGTATAAACTTTTCTCGGGATACCGCACGGGTAGATTATGTAATAGCATAATATGTAATACTATGTAGATACGCGGGTAATATTATGTATTACATAATCTAACCCGTGCGGTATCCCGAGAAGAGTTTATACTAAGCTATATATATCTTTCCTGTTTCCCACCGAATGGAATTGCTAGATACTCCCTTTATTTATGATATTATTTTAATCATAAACGGCCTATAACTCTATTACTTAAAGGTCATGGGCTAAGTCAAGAGTTTGAAGTACTACTGGTATCTAAATTCCTACATCTTTTTCACTTTCATGCCTTTTCCGACCTTGCATCAGGGCAAAAGTGAACGGAATGCTTTAAAATATCATTTTCTTATTATTGTGAAGGCAACATCAATGCGTCGACATGGTTATCACCGCTTTGATGATTCCACTAATAATAACAAACACTTTGTTTCGGTGCATATTAAGCATTGTATATTATTCCTTCCTCGATTTTCATTCGTCCAATTGTTCTATTTGTTGGAAATATATTTAATTTTTTATTGTTATAAACAATGCACTCAGAACGGATCCTTCATTTCATGCCACAGGAGGGTGATCGATGTAACAAGTTAATTTTCACTACCACATTTTGACATATATAGCGAGAAGTTTTTATTTTTGACGAGGTGCTTAGTTGGTGGTTTACCCTCAATCACATTATCCTCTCAAATGGGAAGGCTTTAAATTCTCTACTGATTTTCAAACTGAAGTTGCATTGTAAAGTTTGAAAATAAAGATTTCAATTTTGAAAACGCCTCGTTTAAGTGTTAATAAAATGATGTTATATATCCATTCCATTATTATGCGCGGTAAGCTGGGAAATAGTATCGAGCGCCATGCCCAAAATAATTGAAATTCAGGCAGATGTTACTAGACTTGGGGTTAGCCCAATCCTAAACGATACAACTCCACCTTTGAATTGTAGATTAAGATATTGAAGGGTTAAAACACGTATTCAAAATTAGTACAGTGTCATTAAATACTAAATAATTTTAATACGGCCACAAATTCATTTTCAAAACTATTGCTATATGGTAGCAAAATTTCTTTTTGATTGATTTACAAATTTGAACACGTTTGCCGTTTTTTTCATAAGAAAACACACTCGTAAAACATACATTTCATTATAGATATCCGATCCGGGTTTCGATAACTCAGTGCCGTTTTCTCGGCGCACCTTTACAGCTCCTTTTTACCAACTAGATACACCCATAGAACGACAGTGCCGAAAAATGGGTTGGTCAAAATTAAAATAGGTGCAGAGTTTACAATTGCGTTTTATTATGGAAGTCAGGAACTAAAACACAGTGTCGTTTAGACGATTATTTTATGTTTGATAAACAAATTCCTGGCGTAATCTATCACTAACATTACTGATTAAATGATTTTACCGTAAAAACCACATATTTAACGATCACGCATGTAACGAAATCCCGCCTAGAGCGAGGTGACTTCCCGGTCCGTCGGACTTTCTCATGATCGTCTATTTTAATTTCCTCGCATGTAACGCGTACGTATATATATACAATGTTTAGAAAAACGAGATGCACGTAGCACGAAATATAAATAGTTTTAAGCCAATATCAATACACATAGAAACACAAAAAGAAACACTCACACGGGATATTAACTAGGAGCTTTCAAACCACTTGACTTCTTCATCAACTCAAGTAAGAATGGAGAGGAAACGAGTATGTTGGACAAGGGAAAAGAGGGGAAAGGGGAGAGGTGCGTGGGGAGGGGGGGTTAGGAATAGACGTTAGGATGCGACGTTCAAACCCGGAAAACTATTGGCTTGAAAGCGCCAAATGCAAGCCACTTCGAGGGTGTGAAGGTTGAGGGCGGAGTCAGTGGGAGGGAGGGAGGCAATAATGGATACTTTGTAGCATTGATTGAAGATGGAGTCGTGTGACAGACAATGTGTAGGAACTGGTAGAGAGGAGTGGGGGGACGATGGACAACAGGAGGCGCGATGATTGTGCGAGCATTATTTGAATGCTATTTTTGCGTCGATGTTTAATGGTTACGGATATGTTGCTTATATCAAGACGATTTACGGATTTTTAACTAGCAATCCTGTAATGTATAGTGCAAAATTCTTTATTACGGATATAACTAAATCCCGTTTATAACAAAATAGAACGACGGTCCTCTGAAATTCGTCGTAAGCGAGTTTTACTGCATATTTTTTATATTGCACCAATCCCATTCCCTCTCATTTCAAACCCTTTCTCATCACCTCGCTTGATTTATGACCACCCTCACTGCATCACCACGGAAACTCTAAATGCTTTAGCTACTCTGGGGTGAAGTTTCTGCGGCAATAATGGTAGGTTATTAAACGTTGTGCGGTGCACCCAAAAATTAATATTAACTCTCTCGACTGCCGCAATGGTGTTCTGTGGTGGGAGGGGGGCGTGGCGCGATAAGATCGTTTCGTATGGATCCATTAATCCGAGGCGCGTATCCTAGCAGCCGAGATCCCTCACTATCCACCCCAACCCCTTACCATGGCTCCACTAATCCACTTTAAGAGGAAAAGAAAAAAATAAGAGAGAGGTGAGGACGATCGCCAATATGATAGCGGTTTAATTAGAATTTCATGCGGAACAACGCCGTGATTTAATTTCCGAAAAGCTTTTCCGGTTGTAAATGAACCGTTTGCATTTGGTCGATACCCGCACCCTTTTTTTCCCTCAAGTAGCACCAAAGATAGCTTAAAGGATTTCTTATTTTATTCTCCAGCTAGGGCTAAATAATTCCCCGGGGATCCCATCGTGAGGGGAAGAAAAACACGACAAGCCTTTTTCAGCGGGATGGAAGAAGTTTTATTCTGTAATCTCCCCGCGGAGCCCATTGAAATCAAATATTAAAATATACATTTAGCCGCGGTTTTTGGCTGGAAATTAAATTTAACCCATTTCCTCAGTACTCGCGGATTTTGCCACTAAAATCCAAGCAGGCTGATCGAAACGGCGCAAAAATAATTTAGTACTGCATTTGTGCACCAAGGAATAAATGCGCTGAACTCGAAGAAATGTCGTAGCATTCCTCAGATAGGTAATACTCAAGTGATTATGGCGCCAGCCACGTAGCTACAGGCTAAGTGGACATTTTCAATGTAATAACTATGGAAAAATTACAGTATTTTAACATAAAAGGCATAAATTTCAGTCATAATTTCTTATGACTGAAATCCAAAATCTATTTTTGGATACCACTTTTGTTTTTGTTTTTTCTTTTTTGCATGAACTATTTTCGGCGATGAGTCGACGAATAGTTTCTGGGAAAAAATCCTACTGTTTATCTAAATTGATCATTTAATCAACGTCTTTACATCTCAGGAAACCTTAATTCCATTTCTAGACGAAAGTTACGCAGGTTTTCTGTTATTTCTCGAGTAAATATTAAGTATGGCGCAGCAGCTCCAGCTTATGATATTTTTACTGTCAATTCTCTAGCTTTTTAGCTAGTAAGATCTAGCAATTCATGCCTCTCAGGACTGTCTCATCACTTTTAACTCCGAATCATTTTCTCCTAAAAGTTGGGTTTCTTTTCTTTAGAGCAGTTTTTGTCTGATGTTAAACCTCGTGGAACAGCATCGTGTGTAAAAATCCTTTAATTACGACCTTGCTTTTTATCTCCCAGGGTTTCTCTATGTTCATACCTACGAGGATAAATATTTTTCTTCAATAAAGCTCTTATTAAGAATCACAAATCAACCAAAATGTTGGCGAGGCTTCTTTTTACTTTTGGTAAATTAACCTCAGCAAATCATCAAATGGTTTGCGTTTAAGGTCAATAACACTGGAGATATGTTTTTAAATCTGTGGGAACCAATTAAACGCCTTTTGTTAAATAAAAAAGGATCGAATTATCCTCTATAGGCCGTTTTACACGGGGCACGGAATTGTGCAGGTTAGTGCTGCATTTAATTTCTAAAATGGCATGGAATTGCGCGAATGCATGAACGAAATTAGAACAAGAGCTATTTTGCCGTCTCGCATGTGTTCTAGCAATTCACCCCTTTAGACGACGCAATTTTGATTGAGCCTTTGCACGTACGTCAGATTGCGCAATGCCGTGTACCGTGTAAAACGGCCTTAACAATAAGACTCGTAAAAGAAAGGTCTGCAAGTATGCCGGTCCGCTGATCGGCGAAGGCACGAAGCATGGTGGCCTTCCTACAGCGCTCGCGTGTATCGTGGAGCGGCCGCCATGCACTGTGGCGCTGGTCGCGTCTCTTCTCTTTCTCTCCTGACCCAAGCTTAGGCATTTTTTTCCTACTCCACTCTTCCCTAAGTCTCAAGTTCCCTGGCGAAACCCGATATGCACGCAGCTGTGTTTCTAGGTAGCTGAAACCCCAATTAATTCACCGAGAAAAATTATCAGGTTACAACGTATGGATACTATTACATACCTCTCTTGCCTGCAGTGGCGTAACTAGGAATATGCTTTGGGGGGGGGGGGATGAGAGGGGGTGGGGAAGGGTGACCTCCCACCCAATCACACCCCCTTTTCGGAAAATTTTGGAAAAATGGCATGCCTGCAGGGGCGTATCCAGGATTTATTTCTGGGGGGCACAAGGATACCTCGTAATACAAAACGAGCGCAATGATTATGGGGTCATATTAAAAATCTTGCATATTTTTTAAGGGTCTGGGGGGGGGGGGGATTACGTGCCCCCGTGTTCCCCCCCCTTGGTCCACCAATGCATGCCTGCAAATACATTTTACATAATTTTGGTACTTAAAATTTGGGTTTCATAAAAGGTTACGTTAAACTTTACTACAAGTTTAAATAATATTCAAAACTAGACAATAGTTTTGAATATTATTTTTTTTACTCGGAGATTCTGGGGGGGATCTATCCCCCTCATCTCCCCCATAGTTACGCTACTGCTTGTCTGAGTCTTTGACGAAGGTAGCCGCCGAGGGGATGCTCGGAAGGAAGTGGTTCTTAAGGTGGATGACGCGTGCGCACGGTGAAAATATTCTATATTTTTCCTTACACACACAGTAGAATCCTACATAGTTCAACGATTGCTGGTATAGTAAGAGAATTTTATGTTCTTTAAAGCGTAGATATGAAACGAGTGTACAAAAGCGGTGGGCAGAAATGAAATAAGGAGAAGAAAAATCTCTTAGATGTCAATACTGTCACAAAAAACTCGACTGCCTGGCTGAAAAAGAACAATGGTTCCAGTACCAATACGAAATTGGCAACCTTACACAATGAGAGTTTAGATACAGATTCAGATACGTTGGAACACTCGTATTTTCATTTTAAGATTGTTTCAAAATACAGTCTTGTGTCGCGCTTCAAGTCAATTAATTGTTCCACTGATTTATGTGGACCAAAAATTGTTAAACATGATCGTTAAAAAATAGTTTATCATACGTTAGTTAATTCAGGTTTAAATTTCTCTATAAAATTAGTACCTCAATTTTTGCAGTTGTTATACTTGCTTTAAAACAATAACCAACGAGTATTGGATGATCTTTCCATTCTATTCGGGTTTTCACCGCGTCCGTTGTGTTTTGGCGACAACAGTTTCGCTGGCATTGCAGTCAGCGTCTTCAGGTCGAAGGTGAGGTAACTCGGAAATTTTCCCGCCTTATATAGGCGGCGGCGGTGCTCATCCCGCTGCTGCTCTCTCATTGGTCGGTGGTTGTCCATCTCTCATTGTTGGTGGTCGGAGAATCCTTTTCCAAGCGATATGCAGGCTGTAGCCTTGATCCCTGTTGAAATTCGCCGGCGTTTTTGCTATCTCAATAGCTTCTCTGATCAGGCGAGGGAAGTATTAATTTTCTTTTACTATAATCCTGGCGTCTTCAAAGAGTATGTTGTGTACAGGTTCACTCCAAGCATGCTCAATTATGGCTGAGAGTTGGTGCTGTTTGTTTTTTCTTCAATGTCCCTGCAATCGGACTTTCATTGATCTTCAAGTCTCGCCGATGTAATATTTACCGCATGAGCAAGGCACTCGATATATTCCCTCGTCCATTGGGACTTTGTCCTTCACTCCGGATAGTATGTCTGATATCTTTGTCACGAAATTGAAACGTGTTATGACGTTGTGCTTGCTGAGCACTCTGGCATTCTTTTCTGATGTAAATTTGGGAAATTTTATTCCTATAAAAGGCGAAAAATTTTCCGAGCTACCTCACCTTCAACCTGAAGACGCTGACTGCAATATCAGCGAAACTGTTGCCAAAACACAACGGACGCGGTGAACACCCGAAGAGAATGCAGAGATCATCTAATCAACGCCGCGAAAATCTTCGAATCTACCAACTACAAAAATTGATAAAAACTCTGTACTTATGATTACAATTATATGCTATGCAAAAATTAATTAGACATATTTAATAGATAAGAACCAAAAGCCTTTATCTAGCCCCAAATCAGCTAATATCATAATATTTTGCACCTTTACTTTTAATTTGGTAAAAACAGACTTCGATTGCTTGAAACAGAGTTTTTTTTACAATTATTAAATTCTACGTTTTCATTTGGTGCTTTAAATGCTAGATCATAGTATAATTTTATAGCTAATTTTTAGAATGAATTCGTTTTTAAGAGCCAGAATAGCGTTTAAATCAAATTCCAGATACGCAACTCTCTAAAATTTTCCGCGGGGCGGATACCCCTGTTAAGGGGCCCCCATCGTGAGCCCCTGCCGAGGGTCCCATATCACCCCAGACTCCTCAATCATTCGCCCCTCCATGGAGCTACTCTTTCGCTTACATTGAGTGTTTATTAGGGTTTCTCGGTCTGCCGCCCCTTCCCAAGTATTATCTTTGAATTCTTACTTAACGATCCTTTCATCAGTTATTTCCTATTCGTGAACGCTTCCTTTTCTAACTCAGTACTTTTCCAGATTTCTTTATTGCTGGATACGTTTTCTTCCAATGTTTTTTATATTCCCAATATTCACAAAAGGTTTAACTTATCAACCCACTCAAGTTTGTGCCCACCTATTTTCAGCTCTTAGTCTCACATTCCTATTGCCTCATTCACATTACGATTGTTCCAGCGATTGTCGGAACTATTGTGCATTCACACGACAATGGTTAAAACCTGCGCTGCCGTCTAGTGCTGACATCTTAAGTGAACGGGAAATTTGAGATGCAGGGACAAGATGTGTTCAACGTGTTTTAACCGAATAATTTTTCTTCCGTCCATATTCTTCCTTGCTAGGACAAATCCATTCATGAAACCACTGCACGAGGATAAAGTTGGCAATTTTCAGAAAAAAATCGAGGTTGGTCCTTTTTCACTAAATTTGTTCAACTTTGACCTCACATACATTGTTAACGTGAAAACACAGGAAATAAATAATCTTGAAAGTGATGCACAATTTAATTGAGAATATGTATGCGAAGTTTCAACTTCCTAGCTCAAAAAAATCGTTTTTGAGGTTTTGGCAGGTTTTTTTCGATTCTAGCCCACTGTGCGCCGCCGCGATAGGAGCCCGTCGACGCCTCTGGGGTAGGAATAGGATTAGAAGGGATGGGACGGGGTAAAACACCTCAACGCCACAGAAGCGAAGAGGGCTCAACTAAATAGCGAAACCAAGCAAAGCTATTAATTTTCTAACGACTTTGGAGGATCATTCTATGAGGAAGAATGATCCGACGATCAAATCGTTAGATGATCGCTCGGTCAATATAAATGTGAACGAGGCATATCTTTCATTGCTCTTCATTATCCATTTTCTCTGCTTTTCTTTCCAGATCTCCCCGACGACACGCCGATCGTGAGAACGGAGAAGACGCGGTATTCGTCCGGAGAGAGGATTCGAGCCAACTGCACGTCGCCCTCCTCCTTCCCCGCCGCCAATCTCACCTGGTTCCTCAACGGAAAACAGGTGACAATCGCCTTTATTCATTTACGCCGCCTTTCAGTCGATGCATTCAACGACACTCATCAACACATTCAAAAAGTACTCGTATTTGAGTAAATATGTGACATGATCCAAACTCGGGCTCCAATATGGAAATACCGATTGATCTACTTTGGCAGTGGCTAGTTGCGTAGCCAGGGGGGGGGGGGGAGTTCGAAACATAAAATATTTAAACATAAAATATTTTTCCTTCATAAATGAAAATAAAATATTGAAAAATTATAAATTTACATAATATTTCTTTGAAAAATGTAGTTTTTTTCGATTAACTTAAGTCTTAAAATTAGTTTAAAACCCTCTACTTAGTACCCTGTTTTTAACAAATTTCCCCCCCTGGTTTTTTTGACCCCCCCCCTGACGAACGAAACTCCTGGCTACGTCAATGGCACTGGCGATCAATCAGTGAATGCACTTGCTGACATGCTATGGACACAACAGATGATTAATATACTTAAACATTAATTTACTACCGTATTGACAGTGGTGAGTAAATATAATTCAATTTTTAGTGTGAAGTGGAGGGCATATATTTGTATCATTACATGCAGCAGCTTGATTTGAGCGTGCTCCAACGTAATATTTAGTCTCGATATTTGGAGTAAGTAAATCCGTTTGCATCAAAGTCCCTGGAAATCATAATTAGTTAAAAACATAGTTACATTTTTAATGCTGTGATGAAATACAGCTGCGTATTTAAAATTTCGTTATTATTCAAAAGTTTTAGTGGCATAATTTCTCCTTTTTAGCATACCATTGGCTTCTTCAATCAACTGTTTTGATAAAAACTTCGATTCGTCATTTGCAGTCGCATTCAGCCTTTAGCCTAGAGTACCTATGCAATGTTAGCAACTATTTCTTTTGGCTACTACGAGTTAATTGAGAACGATTATTTTTTAAATATTTTTGAGGGGGTAGTCATCGCCAGAGTTCACGAAGTTTAATTTCTCATCATATCCATGTTTTTTTGAGTAGTGTTATTAAGCATGCTTGGTGTAATTATCTCATCTTTCATTTACTACTGATTTTTTCACTCTTCTCAGTGTCCTTCATGCGATTCAAGATAAAACTTCCAGCAAAAGTGGAGAAGCGTCTTCAGTAATTATATAATAAACGTATCTTTAAGGTAAAATGTAGTTAATATTAATCTAGGATTTATTGCAGTGTTGACTGCCCCTTTTTAAGAGAGATAATTTTTTAGAACTATAATTTTTTTAGCCTTCAGAGAAGGCTACTGCTTGTCAGCTATTTACCGCTACGTTAAAATGCAAGCGTGAAGTTTGGCGCAATAATAACTGGTAATCGATGTTTATAAGTCATTCATTTTAAAAATGAAAGAAAATGCTTCATAAATCAAGGAGCACCATTTAACTTTCCTTTGCACATGTCGAAAAGCGAAGCGAAGTTTCTCATGAAGTCATTGAAATCACGCAAGTAGATCCTTTTCATAATTTTCTCATGGAATAGCAGATTTTGTGTCTCACTTGTGAGATAAAATTTCTATTTTCGGAGGATACTTATATATTCGAATCCACTGTATAATTTATGTGATACCTACAGGTATCAAAACAGGATATCTTAAGGCCTTAGGTGTCGATAATGATTTGTTTTGTTCACATTTTTCTCCTCTTATACACCCGATATGCCAAATCATACGATACAAATCCCAGCTATCCACGCAAGGAAGTGGTATTGCGAACTTAGCGATACTGAGTAATTTTCTACTCGCTGCTTTTGTATGCAAATTGGTTTCGTGTGAAGCAACAGCATTCGTTACCAATCGGGTTATCGTTTTCTTCTTATCGTACACCTTTCTCATAAATCCACGTTTTTGTGTTCCCTAGTAACGCGATATTATTTGATAGAACCCAGATCATGGATTGCTATTGCAATAAATTCTCCTTTTATTATACATTGGTGATGTTAATACTCATGATGTGAGTCATAAAAACAAATGAATCGGCTTGTATCTATTGATCCATTTCATACACTCTTCCGCTTAAACTTATGCAGTCGACATCGCTCTTTTTGTTTGTGGATGAATTTGTAAAATTTCCAAAAGTTTTAAGCTAATGCAATATCTTTCAACTAGTATACTTGCTTTGAATTCTAAATGGCTCAATGCATACGCATTTTAATTCATAAAATTTTCGTCAGCGCACTTAATTTTAGCTTTGCGCGATGTGAAATTGACCTCTTTTAATTTGATTAGTTATTATTATTACTATTTGTTATTGAGAAAACGAAATCATTTATTGAATCAACACCAGAACTCAAATTCTTCATCTAGAAAGACACTGGTTAAGTATCTTGATGATAAAGTGCGCTCTCTAATTAAAGTTCCTATTGAAGATAATATAACTTACTTTATGCGTACTGTGCATTATTTTCAGGTTACCGAGCTTGGATAGGAATAGAACACATTAATAAAACGAAAAAAATAAATAAATATGAAAAATTGACATTGAATTCGCCAATACTTAAATGGAGCCGTTTTGCAAAGGTTTGATCTCAATCATTGGGTTTATTTAGCCTTTTGATTCTAACCCTCATTTCTCCGTTAAAATATGAGTTTCTTTACCAAAAATCAAGAAATTTGAAATTAATTTTTAGATTCTTAGTGTGACAAATAGCATTCATACATTTTGCTACGGTAGAAGTTATATTGTAATTGACAGAGAATAAGTAGTGGACTACTCGTAAACAATTCATCGATATGCTCCAGCTTGCTACCCCACATTGATGTAAGTAGATCAAATTCGTGCTACTTCGTTATTCAGGCTGAAATTGTGGCACTAGATTTATATCCTTCAGCCGACTGGTGGTCTGTTTCGGCTGATAAAACTGGGCTTCTTCTCTTCAATGCATTGGAATTTTCCATGAATTGGAACCTTAATGCTAACACTCCGTCATGATTACTGCCACTTAAAAGCAGGATATATGTAGGCAGCAACTTTTTGATTGCTACGTGAGTTTCTTTGTCTGTTGTCGTTGACTGCAATGACTTCACGCCAATAATAGGCGAACGCAATACAAATGAGAGCTTAAAAAACGCATAATATTCGCTTTACATATTTCCCGTGCATCTTCATTGAATAAAATGAAATTGCTCAGCTGTCTATATTCTGTGGTACAAGATGGTCTCCGTTATCAGAAATTCCGATACCTTCAGAAAGTAAAATTGATTTTTAATTGACTTTTGCCTTCATAACTCCCATAAATTGACGATACTCTTGTTTTATATAAACGGTATTTGTCAAATTATTGCCTCTGTTTGCAATTATTTTGTAGTTTTCATTCGAATGCCGTTTCAAATCATTTTTTAATCCAATCATATTTTGAATTTTATCAAAGAGAAGTTTGCTTTATATTCAATTTTGTATTGGATAAAGATATATAAAATTTACCTCTGCGGCATTAAATTAGGTCCTATAAATTTGTAGCAGCGAACGAAATTTTAGCCGAGCCTGTTTCTTACTTATATCATATACAAGAGAGATTGACTACAGCGTAAAAAGCTTTCCACCTGGGAGTAATTAACTTTAGATCTGGCTATTTAATTACCCTTTTTCATTAATAAATGCTGCCATTATTCCCCGAAAATGATATTTTAATGTGACATTTTATTAGTAATTTAACATATCGTTGTTACGCTATGTACTTATCTTGAATTATGTAAACATTTTGCCAAATATGATTTGCCTACCCTTTTTTCCAATAATGCGATGGAAATTTTTCAAAATTACAACGTTTATTTTTATTTGTGGTTACAATGTTATTTTTTATGAGAATTCACCTTTCTCCCCAATTTCATGGTTAAATACATGTTTAATGCACTTAACGTGGTATGATCTATGATGGATTCCCTCCTATTAGTTCATTGTTGGACGTCGATGCTGACTAATCAATGCAATTATACCTTTTTTCGATAACAAGAGCATCTACCGAAATTATTTCTACACCTATCTCATCATCCAGAGGAATTATTTTTCGCAACCGAGTTCAAAAAATAATTCACCTGCATTTCATAGTTTAACCAGACATAGTGAATGTATAACCTTCAGTGAGAACCCAGAACTCGCACATAAAAATCGGAATCATGTATGAAACGTTCGAAGTTACTGTTCTAATAATCGCTCTCATCCCATGTTCAACAGCATTTTCATTCCACTCATCGTAGCTCGGGAACAAAAATTTTATCAACGGCGAAAGCTTAGAGGTAAACATTTGCGAAATATTTATCGCCTTTGTGACGACAGGATGTCTTTTCCCGGTGTAAATAATGAATTCCGAAAAATGATGAATAATCTTCGAAGCTGGGCCCGGATTTGGAAGTAAAAATATCTCCTTTTGTCATCGCGCCGGCGACGCAGCGAATTTCTAGCGGGACCCGAACTTATGATGGGATATCGACGACGAACTTTTCAAGCGCACGCATATTATGAATTTTCGAGGGAGAGGCGAAAGACATTAGGGGTGGTGCGAGTGGAGATTTGGAAAAAAATAAGCCTCCGTAGATACGAGATATGGAGAGAGTAAGAGAGGGTAAGGGATGTTAGAAAAAACGGAGCGATTGCATTTCGTTGCTCTTTTGTCTTTCTCTCCCCCTCATATTTTCGTTTCTACTTTATTTTACTTTTGTCATGTTTTTTATTCGGAATTAATTTTCGATCTCGCCTAGTTGTCGTAGTCGTCGCCACCGTCGGTGGAATCGTGCGCCCGTTCCACTTTCAAATGTTCTGCTTCGAAAGAGATAAACGAAAAGATACGGTCTGGGCATAAATCACGTGGGAGTCGGCGGTGAAAAATGATATATAAACGGCGACAGCGTTCAGGAGATTGATCGCTTCACGGTGTAAACAATGCGAGTCGGAGGGCCGTCTATTCGCTGACGAGAGCACGCAATCACACACGTCCATGGAAAAGCATACACACGGCCAAACATCCATCAATGGGTGGGTGCATGGACGGATCCTTGTGTGACCCCACCCGCCTGCCTCTCCCTACGAATGGCGAAGACCTCCCTCCACCCTTGCCTCCCCGGGAAAGTATGAAAATCACGAGCAAATTAATTCCATATTTAAATAAAAAGTGCATAGATATAAATTCATTTTATCGATTCTCGCTGCTTCCCCGCTCACATAATATTAGTATCTCTGACGCAAGTTTAGGTAAAAAAATATGTTTAAGTATATTTATTCAAATTATAACTACATTATAAATTGATTCCATAATAAACCTCTTTCTCCCCTCACACGATGTAATTACCTCTAACGTGATGTAAGTCTCACCCAGGCACAGCCATGCATATGCTTCGGGGAGTGTTTGGGAGGCATGCTGGTTGCGTTTACAGGTCATTTATTTTCAATCCGCACGCATCAGAAAACCACCATGTTCATTAAATGAGCACTTGATTTCGTTTTGCTGAACTAAAAAGTCATCTTTTTTTGTCGACAGGACTGACTGCACACATTCTGGATTCATTCACCTCCGTTCTTCTATCGTCACGAAGATAATTTAAGTATTAATCCGTTCTCAGTATCATGATCTGAATATCTCTTTATACTTATCACTCAATGTTGCTCTGCTGACTAGGAGGCTGCACAAATTTTTTTTCTTCGACGAGATTCGTTGGCAGACATAATTAAATCAAAAATTAACTTTGCTGTGTTCTGACGAAGTCACTACGTTATGAAACCCGGATCGTGCTTTTTTTAAATATCTTATGTAACATAAAAAAGCTTATTCAAAGCACTACCTACAGGAACAAGCACTTGTTACTGCAGTGATTTGAAATTTGTCCTCGCAGACCAGCGAAAAAATAAGGGGTTTTCACCCCGACAGTGGCTTACTACGCACGACCCTCGCCACATGTGGACTGGTGACGTCAACATCTTGTTTGGTAAAAGCCATCCCGAAGTTGGCTCTGAAAAAATGGCTTGGTGGTGTATCTGGCTAACACACCTGTCCGGCAATCGGGAGATCCGGGTTCGAATCCCGGCTCTCCCGAACATTTTAATATTTCATCGAAGTCAAATATTTCATGGCGAACTTCATTCTTCAACTGATTTATTTAACAAAGCTTTTTTTCATTTTCCTAAATGGATTCACACTGTTAAGTCTGAAGGCATTAGTTATATAATGAAATGCAACTAGACCGAAAAATGGTGTCAGAGGATAGGTACCCTAAGGCTGGTGGTTTCCTTAGCGGATATATCGAAGCCAGTTGCCCCAATGAGGACAATTTCGGGGGAGGGGGGCAGAAGCCCCCGGAGACCCTTCTTGGCTGCGTGCCTCGTCGCATCTCCTTCACTTAGCTCTCACTCACTCCAAACCCTCATCATCCATTCAAAGCGTGCATCCATTCTCCTCGACCACCGCACCGCCTCGTTATTTTTCCTATTCCTAGCCTAACGCAACCTCCTCCATTCTTTTCATAACCAAATCTCTAACAACTTGATTCTTTTCTCGCCTTCTCGGGATATTTAATTAATGCCATTTTTTTCGTTTTTTAATAACGATTTATGAATTTATTTATTTTTACAAAGATCATTTTACATGATGTATACATGATACAACATGTATCAATGTTAATACCCACATATGTAACCTATACAAGCGTATATGAGATATAAAGTCTTGACACAAAGTAGGTATTTACCTATCAAATTACGATACAATGTAAATGTTACAATATAACAAGGTAAAGTGTGCAATTTAAATGCGTATAAATTGACGTTTGTACATATGTTTTAAATGGAAAAGTAAACTCTCAATGACTTTATGCATGAAAGTTGTCATGGAAAACACAATAATAGGTTGTTGTTGATGTTGACAAAAGATAGAGAACACGGGAGTTTCATAATTTTTGATCGTCAAAAGATTTAGAGGAAGAATAAAGAAAGTAAATAAACTGAAAGTAGTGGAAAGAAAATTAATTATATCGCTGGATTACGATGAAATGTCATAAAGATTTACAATATAAGTCCTCCTGAGCCGCTGGTTTGGCAGGAGATGCTTGTGTAGGCAAAAGTTGTTAGGATGAGACAAACGCATTAGTTGGTTAGGCACGATTGATTTTTTCTCATATAATGCAGAAACTTACACTAAATTATATACTCGTTATCAGTCAAACATATGTTATACCTACATACATAACATATGTTCAACCTATTGATAAATAATAACTGCAAGCTGTTAAATAAGCTGTTTCGATAGGCTAGGAGGTGGAACTCACACCGAACCAGCGAATTCACGCAATCAGATTGAAGGAAGATTTTTTTCTTTGCTAGACATTCCTCATTCTATATTTTTGGTTGATAAAGGCATGCAAAGGCGTCATATAGTTTTTGCACCTGGGAACCTTTGATTAATTAGCAAAACACAGAAACACGCCTTCCCCCCAAAAAAACGAGGATGACTAATAAAATGAATGAATAATTGCATAAATTTTGCGATCAATTAACAATCAAGAATGCGCATTTGATTTTATGTAGCAAACAGCCATTCAGTATGTTAATGCGACTGAATTCCCGTGGGTGGTAGTCTAGTGGATAGTGAGATGAACTACTTGTCCGAGGACTTCGGATCCAATCTGATTGAGGTCTCCGGTAAATATGTATTAAATATATTTGAGGAAAAATTGCAAGGTGGAGTACTTGGCCGCTTATCAAAGGGTGCCGATAAATTAGAGTAGAGCCGTTGAAAACCCATTGGAGTGGAGTGGGATGTAGCTCTAGTCATGAAAATTTGCCTCTTATTCAATCTGCAAAATTCACACGGTTATAACTTTTTCTGGCGTGAGATTTCGTGCCTCATTAAACGTTTGATTTAAAGCGCAATGCTATCCTATGTTTGTTAATTAGGTGTGTCATTTATTTGAGCTATGAAAACTAGTGCTTTACAGATTATGTACTAGATAAATAAAAAAGTCATCCCAATTGTTTATTTTTATATCATATTATTTTATGATGTCGTTACAAATTTAGCGAAATACTGTTCACTTTCCCGAAATCAAACCTCAAAAATAAGGACACACCTTTATTTTCCATGATAAGAACACTTTGGAAATGCGTGGAATATATATTTAAAGGCGCTCGTCTGACTTTTAAATGCGGGTTACATTTAATTTTCTCGCTGCTATAAACATATTTTTACTTGGTCATGCAATCGCTGTGTGTGGCTAGGTACCTACCACTGAAATGTATATGGGATATATTTCCTATTTGTCGGCGTACTCCATTCCTACCGTCGGATTTGATTTTCTTATTATCCTATATCTCATTCTGGTTGACATATAATTTCCGCATAAAGCCACAGTGTTTACGTACTCCGCGTTTCCAGAAATGCAGGTCTCAATAAACTCGACCACATTAGTGGTAGCGGCACAACCCCAAAACCGTTGCATAATATGAAGCAAGTATGACATTATGTGCAGTTTCTTGAATGCTATTGATATGCAATTCTGCTCGTGAAACCCACAATCTAACATATAGTAAGGCGATGTCGGACTAGTCTCCTGGTTAGAGAGTTATTTTGCCTCACATCGGCACATCCCCTTCCTGTAGATCAAACAATGCTTTGATGATATAATATTTTATATTCAAATAAACGAACCAATTACGCATGTGAATACAAAATAAATATACCAAGCATTTTCTACTAAGTGTAGTGCAGAAAAAAAATCAATCAATTACTTCAATGCCAGTTTTAAGAGATTGGGCACTAGTCAACCGTTTTAGATAAAAGTATGAGGGGATCCTTTGAGCTACAAGAGACTCAGCATAATGTACTCTCCATTAATATGGAAAATTTAGCGTCGGATTTTTTGTTTTTTATTTACTTGATACTTCTGGCTATTATTTTCCTATTTTTCTCAGTTATACTATTTTATGGGTTAATTGAAATATATTCTTTGAATAATTATTGGATATTTTATTGTAAAGTTGTTTTTAAACGGAATGAGAGTTGCTATGAGTGAGACTTGAGATAGCATCGAGGTACGATTAAAATGTGATTGAGGATTTAGGTAAGTATTCTTTTATTTTAAGATGCCATAAAATTAACTACTAGACACTGGACATTGGTCAACCTTTCTAAACAAAAGAATTGCGAGTCTCCCCGAGCCACAAAATACTCAACAGAAGACACTCGTATTTAATATGAATATGCTTCATCTGAAGAATGCATTAATATGAATTTAGACCCAAACCTCCATGAGTTATCGAACAAATTTTTCATTACTTTTTCCTATTTATTCTCTTCCATATCTTTTGGTAATTGATTGAAATAGTTGGGTTAAGTCTACTACCATTTTGTTTTTGCCACATTATTTTTAAAATTTGGAGAATCGTAGTTGTGGACAAATCTTTTCTCATCACGTGTGCAATATATCTAAATTTATTGTCCTTTTTTGTAAAATAACCTGTCACCTTTCCTGTATTTCTTATCCATGCATGGCTTAAAGTCGATAGTAGCCATCATTATTATGGCTATATCAGTATAATCGATAGTGTTAAATTTCAATGTCAGAGTAGATACTGCACCATATAAGGATAAAATTCATAGTAACATATCGAGTAGTTTCTAATCTAGCATTTTCCGCTTTTATGTACAGCTTTCCACAGCGCTATTTAATATTTCACGGTTCTTTGGTCATGTCCAATGCTTATTTCCTTATGTCCTTTATTCAATGACTATTATCAACATATCCACGTGCCTTTGTGATATGTTTATCATATTTTCCTCTCAGATTCTCTGAATTTTGGTTTAATTATTTTATTCAGCTACTCTTGTTGCCAAGTTAATTTTTTTTAAGTGTCTATCCTCCCTAGCACATCACACTTATGGTCCGATAGAATCTTACGAGAATCTTTGCCCATGTATCATATATTTGCTCGTATACCATACAACTTAGCGGTACAATCTCCTTTAGTTTCGTTTCAATTCTCAGAAGACTGCTTTTCCTCCTTTAATGTACCGGACCTCTGAAGAGATGCCGTGAATCTCTCACGCGCTAGAAACACAACCCTCCACCGTATTATTCTGGCAAACATTCCTCGTGTCCTTTTCAAATCTCTTCATTACATCTATGAATGGTCCCGTGTCATTATCAATTGCTACGTATCACTTCTACAGAACCGTCCATCCCAAACCTTTTGAAACCTTCACCCTCCTCCTCAAAGCTTTCTATTCACACCACGTGTATCATCCAGATGCCATATTTTTGGAATTAAATCATAACAAAAGGCAAAAGTAAGGACCAAGATTTGGCGAGATTGCATAATTCTGAGAATTTATGTGCTTTCCGTGATCAAGCAGTGAAAAAGTTTTCGTAAGACAGGAAATAGATGATGATAATTTAAGTGTAGCTCTGCACAGCGAGTGATTCAGTTAATGAACTCCGAGGTGTGGGAAGAAGAGAGTGTAGGTACATGGAGAAGATCCACTCGCAGCCAGGCTCTGTAAATTGGAAGAATCGTTTGCAGCAAATGGGCGATCTTCGTAGATCATCAATCAATCTTCCAGTCCATTTATTCCACACACTTCCTCTCCCTCAAATTATTTCTCAGTAACTCCCTCTCTTCGATTCATTTATTTTTCAAAAATAAATTTTAATACCTTTCGAACACTTGGTATTCTTCTTTGCCCATGCCCTTCATTCTGTGGCTGTTATCACAGTACACTCGTGGCCTCTCCTGCTTGCCTACCTTCATCTCGTAACAATGGTGTTGACACGGTATTCAACTACTCAAGTTATCATCCCTCTTTTCGTTGAATGTCTATTTTTCTTTTAATAAACTTTCGTTTCGCATGCCAACGAATGGCGTCGGGAAATAAAATTTACTTTCTATATTCAACGCCGAGTATTTTTTGACACCGGCCAGGGTTTTGATGCTTATATCATAATTAAGAGAAGAAATACGTAGGTGTGAAAAGATTAGCTGATAGGAGAACTGAGTGGAGAGCTGCGTCAAACCAATCCTAGGATTGTTGACCAGTGATGATGATCATAATTAAGGTACCGTGAGAAAGATAAAAATTATTTTGGGACGTTGGTAACTTGAAAATATGATTCAGAAGTTTCGAAACCATGGTTGGTGTTCGTGAACATTCAGGGTGGAACGTAATATGTGAACTTTTTTCCCCTTTTTCACCGGCTCCACAAAATGAACCTTACTCAACCCTACGAGTGACACCCAATTTTCGAGAAATGGAAGCGTATTTTTTTTTTAATATCAAGCGATGCGGAAGATTTTCGTGTGCCATTTTGGTTGTGCAGGCTTCGCTTCTGCTCAGTTTGGCACGATGATCTCGAATACAACTCGTCGGACGTTTGTTTATTTACTCGTCTATTCCTCTGTGGGAGTGACTTTTTTTTCTTCCTCCCGGAAAACCTGCGTGCCGGTCGAATGGGAACGGGGACAGTCTGATGTGTGTGTGTGTGAGGGGGGCGGGCATTTTACTGGGCGGGAGGGTTGCTCCGATTTTCGACGTGTCAACATGAAGTGGGAGAATATCTCACTCGCCCTCCCCCCCCCTCCTCTATCCCACCATGGAAATGAAATCTCAGAAGGCAGGAACTCGACTTGGCTTTTTGCGTCGCTTCCATCGCCTATTTTTCATCTCGTGTCCATCGTTTTTCATCGGAGCTATCCGAATCGATTGACGGACTTGGTTTATGCAAAATGAAACAGAGAAATCAGGCCAGAAAAAAAAACCTTAATAAAAATCCACGACCGATATGATCTCCATCATCCTCTCCTTTCAATCTCCTATGCAGAATCGTATTGTGGTGACTAATGTTTTCGGTGCGGAGACCCGATGCCATGGGCCCAGAGAATTACCCAAGCGCTAAATTGACTTTATATTTTCTCACTCCCTTCCAATAACAAAGTGCCCTCTTCCTCTGTCCTGCAGCTCAAAATAAACGCAACTGAGTGGTTGCATCCAGTGACGCCCAGAGATGGACGATGTGTGAAATTTACACTTTTTTCCGGAGATGGATCGAGCGTGCTGGATGATATTGCAAACAAAATATATGTTTAGATAGATGTAGAGATTTAGTGCTATCATATTCGCTGGAACAGGACAGTATTCTTCGTGTTTACGTTTTCGTTACTTGCTACAATACAGAAAAATAACCTTTCTATATAATAAAAAACTTTCCGTGTTCCCTCGAAACTCAAATGCTAACGGAAAAATTAGTGAATACCATCGATTTGGGTAAAAGTTTTTTTAAGCCTGAATTCAGCACCCGAGTTATTTCACAACTTATTTCCTATCCTCTCTTACTAGCTTCAGTTTTCCAAGTGCCTGCGAAACGTTTCTTTTTTTATTTGAACGCATGAGAAGTACATCAACGCTGGGAAAGTATTTCCAATGGCTATGATACTTTATTGTTACTCGTTGGCGAACATGACAAATATCATGATATTTATTGTGAGATAAATAGATATCGCACAATAACGCAACGAATCAGGCAGAGGTGAGTTTTGCTAAAAAAATCAAGAACTGAATTACTGATGTGAAGGTATTTATAGAATAAATGATTTCGAAGCGGTGGAAATCCACCTTCGCGGTTAAAGGTAGATTATTTGAAGGTTAATTTCCACCGGAGCATAAACTTTTATCAACAGGCTACATCCATATCAGAGATTAACTCTTCACTTTCTTATCAAAACCTCAATTCCGTTATACTGCTGGAAATTAGCCTTCATATAGTACACCCTTGGGATTAGGAAGTTTAACAGCCGAGGGGTTAGAGCTTTTAGGACTATGTGATAAAATCCCGGTTGAAGCCTTCGAACACCCGAAAACATTATGTGAGAGGCAGCCCAGAGAATGGTTCTGGCCCCCTATACTGAATGTTTGGGTTCCACACAACTGCGGTTTAGTGCGGGGTGAACTCTGCCCTCTCCTTTCCAAACCTTCGGGTGGAACCTCTGAGTGAGTATCATTTACCCTTCTTACGTCTTCTTAGACCTTCACATTGCCCACGAGATAATTCGTTTTAGTATTATTGCCAAGCTGAGAACAAATCGATGGAGAATTTCGCTCAGAGCGAGAAACTTTTTCGTTTCCCCGCCTTTTGTTCGTATAATTTTGTAACGGCCACACACTTTCCTCCGAATGCTCCGCGGCCCGAATGAGAACAAAAAAGGAAACAGGACACGTGCCCTCCGGGAAAATCCCTTTGTCGCCATGACAACCAATTAATCAAAAACACTTGCTCGCGTCGCGTATTTGTTATGTTTTTTTTTCTCCTCCTTCCTTCCTTTCTTCCGAACATAATCCACGCGCTCTCTCTTGATTCCTCGTGTCCGCCGATTGTTGGCCACAAGTTGGGATTTATGGCGCCTTCTGGTGGGCGGGCACTCTTTGTCCGCCGAGGGGCACTTTGCGGCCGTATCGCGGGTGGGCGAGGAAGGCTTGGGAGAATGGACGGACGGGCGCCGTGTGTGGGTGGGTGGGTCGGGTGCTCTCTCTTTATTTCGGCGATGGAGGAGGGGAGTCTGCGAGATGAAGGATCGAATGTGATGTGGGTGAGATGGCGGTGGTATTGAAGGGGCGGAATGAGGGTTGGTGGTGGAAGAGTTGGGGGAGAGTTTGACGCATTCTTCGGTTTTTGAAACCCTCTAACGGATTAAGATTGATAATCTTTCCAATAGTTTCTGAAATAGAAGTAAACCCTATTTTCTGGTATGGTATTTGGAGGAGGCAACCGACAGCTGAGGTATTTGCGCCAGGAGGGAAGGGTAGGTACGGAAGGGTGGATAGAAGCCCGGCGTCGGCATTAGCCTGCTCTTGACGAAAGGCACCAAGGGGACCACGGCTTAACGTCCCATCCGACGGACGGAGTGTTGCGCTTGAAATGCCCTCCACACAACTTTCAAGCAGGGATCGGGCAGTCTCTGAAAATTCTCTGCCGCTGCCGGGATTTAAACCCGGGCCCACCGGGTGGGAAGGGTGGGAAGCCAACACTTTAGCCACCAAACCAACCCGATCCCCCCCTATTTTCTCCTCTTATTTATACACTAGGTATTTCTGAAAGGTGCGGTAGGTATAATTAAATTCCGCTTCGTGAATGGAGTTGAAATTTACATCACTGGATTCAATCTTTGCTGGCTTGATTATTTAGAATATCTAAAAGTTAATAGCTTGGTGATGAGCATGGTAGCACACTTGACCGTTAATTAGAGATTCAAGTTCGAATCTTGGGTTAGCTACACGATTTTGTCATGGCGAGTTTCATCCTACGGGGTGCTGTAATGCGACGAAACGATTGGAAAAATTCATCTTAAGGGGCCTAAATACCTGGTGGCAAGACGCCGCTGCAGATGCTTTTCTTATATTCAATTAAACTCAATCTGTTAAAAGGAAGTAGAAAATGCTCTGAGAAATTACTCGTAAAAAGTAATAAACCTTAGGGAATAGAAATAAAAATTCCAATGACTGAATAAATTCCAAAATTATAAATTTTCAACTCGTCTTGTTGGCGTTTATCAGCATATTTTAGCCACAATTTTTAAATAACAATTTAAGGTTCTAACACCTATATGTAGTCAACAGGAATTGTACCCTTGATAATTACACAATAAGTGTAATTATCAAAGGTACGATTCCTGTTGACTCCATGACTCATTCGAAGGCTACAAAGTGGTGGAGGGGGAGGACTAAATTTAGCGGAAAATTACTTAGTCGTTTTTTCTCCCATTAGCATCACATTAATGTAAAAGATAATTTTTTTCCCGAGCAAAGAACCAAACCACGGAACTTTCCGTTTCACTGGACAAACCAGTTCGCTTTCAGTTTCTTAGATTCCAATTCCAAGTAAAGGGTTCGTGGCTCGTCCAGGAGAATATTTCCCATGAAAATTAATGTATACATGTAAAAGATTACAAGCAGCTATTTTACTGAGTGTCATGAGGAAAGGGTAGCTAAATATGCCGGAGAAACATCCAGATTAGGAGTAAATATTCTGTGAATAAAATGCGTTGACGCTCCATCCATAGATTTAGCAATTCCTTCTTCATTGCGAGCAAAGGAAATGCTTTCAACACTTTATGTGATGCTTTTTAGTTATCTTTCGTAGTTCGTAAGTCTAAGGTTCGTGACTTGTCACATGGTCTGAAGTAAATTTTTCCAATTGCTCTGTGACCGGATCTTATGACTGGAAAAAGTTTAATGTTAGTTCTGTTTTATTTTGGGTATAATATTTTATACTGAATTTTACATAACCGAATTTGTGATATATCCGACTTATAGATGGATAAGTTTACCATTAACTGTATGATTGAAATTCAATTTGTATGTGCTAATAGGTTTCGAGGACTAGTAATTCTGTTCTGTTGCATTCTAAATCATGTAGCTGTTTTCGGCGCACCACTCATTAGAGTCCTAGCGACGCACTGACCACTAAATTGTTAAACACCACTTAGAGAAGAAGATGGCCAGCCACTCAGTTGGGAAATGGAATTCAAACGCATCAAATTCCAGGTTTCATTAAAATTTTAGCGACCAAAGGATTGACTCTGTTGCTTCGCCCTCCCAACCCCGTTATCTCCAGTTTCAAAACTTCTGAATAATTCATTGCGGACTAGTTCGCCGAAGCTAATCCTGTGCATTTCGGCCACCTCTGCTCTAATGGCAACGTTTGTGTTATCTAACGAGAGGTAGCATCTGTTCGCGATTAGTGTGTCCGGTAATTAGCTCTACTCTTTATGTATCTTCTATGAAGTTTCCTGTTGTATACTATATTTGCTTTCCCATTTCTGTAGAGAAGAATTCGAGAACTGTTCTAGAAACTCTGATACAGCAGATTCGCTTTTGCAGTTTTAATTCTCAAGTACAATAGAGGCAGACGGTGAGCATAAACTGTTAATGAGGGCAAAAGAAAATCCTGATTATTTACACCCTCTTTGAACTTCAATGATTTTGTTTTTTTGTTTCGCGAAATATTACTTGTGAAACATTACTTTTCTTACTTATCCGTTACTTATTTCATTCATTGGTAAGGATAATTAGATGTAAGCAGTTGTTATCTGTCAGTATTGTTGCAGTGAAGTTTTCTCGGGTTTCACACCGGGTCAGGTCCTCCATTTCTCCTTCCAACGTTTCAATGGACAACTCGCCCATCGTCTTCAGGGATTCAGGAATCCAATACGAATTCCTCAAAGTGTCGGGGTAAATATACATAATTCTGTGGTTGAGGGCGGAGGGAGGGCGGAGAGCCATTGCTAAAAATTGCTGGAGTGTACGCCATACCATGTGAATGCGGAAAAAACTACATTGGAGAGACGGGCCGCACTATTGAGACGAGATTGAAAGAGCATCGCAGACACCTAAGGACAGCTGGAAAAATCAGCAGTGGCTGAGCACAGCATCCTGGAGGATCATATGATTCACTGGGAAGAATCAAAGCTGCTCTCGTCGATCTCATGGATACTGGGACCGCGTAGTAAAAAAATCCATTCAGATTCGAAAAAACAGCAATAACATTAACAGAGACTGCGGCTATAATTTAAGCCACATATGGGACCACCTCCTAAAAATACGAGGGGACTGGCAGCCAATCAGGAGACGCTGAACCGCCCTCACCCTCAGAATTATGTATATATATACCCCTAGACTTTGAGGAATTGGTATTGGATTCCTGAATCCCTGAAGACGCGATGGGTGACTTGTCCATCGAAACGAGGACAAGTCGCCCATGGAAGGAGAAATGGAGGACCTGACCCGGTGTGAATCCCGAGAAAACTTCACTCCAATTGTTCGCCGGTAAAAAACCAAAAATTATATTGTCAGTATTGTTGGTAAATAGGTTGCTTAAAGTATTGATAATTGTGAAATCGTTTACTCTGTTGGTACCCCCTGCGTAAAACCTATTGAACCTCACCTTATCCTCTCATACCAAATTTCAATTTAATTGCGACTAAATAATAGCTTTCCACAGAAATACCCTACGAATTACTATAGTTAGCAATGTTAATTACGAAATCGCTATGGATTATATTTACACGCATGCGTCTGACCGGTGCTCTCAATATTCTTGTTTCGAGGTAGTTTCTGCCAAACTCTTTTATTTGAGCGTATTTCTCTATCGTATCAAACAAGTATTGTTTACATTTGGTCTCTTCGTTGGTTGGAGAATTGTTTGCTGCTCCATTATAAAAGAAAATCTACGGGCGACCCCTCCCCCCCACCTGCCAACTTTTTCGGGAAAAAAAATGGCATGCCTGGATATAAATTTAACATCATTTTGGAACCAAAAATATAACTTTAAGCATATGCAGTTACTAAGGCTCAAACCTAGACAATAGTTTTAAATCACTTTTTTATTTCTCAGAGGCTTTGAGGGGGAATCTATCCCCTGGATCACCCCCCCCCCCAGAGTTACGACACTGGTTGTTACCCTAATTCAGCGTGCTCCTTTGGAAGGTGATTTTATTGATTCGATGAAGGTTATGTGTGGCCAAAATGGTGCATAGGTTTTTTGTAAATTCATCGGTGTAAAAATTAACATCGTTTCGTCTTTTTTTAATATCATATAACCACATCGGAAAATTAAGGCAATACTTCGACAGCAGAAAGACTTAAAAAGAATAATGAACTAACTATTAAAAAAATATATAAATCGACAAAACTGCGAATTAGCAGAACTTTGATGGTTCTTACATTCTCTCAAGTTTTTTCTCCTCGCATCAGTGGTTGTAGACGCAAATTTTGTATTGAATTTAGTGATTGAAACGCGTGTAGCGTGATTTTGACTGATAATTCGATCGCATGTATATTTTGTTACGCATGAGCTGAAAATTACGGTTTTATTACATTGGGGGACATAATTCCTATGGCTTCTATGACGAATATCAAATACTAAGTACTTGGAATCAGTGACCTGAGTATTTATATACTACGTAAAATGCGTAATGTGTTGAATGCATGACATAAATTTTATCTAAAATTTTGAGCATTCAAAATGGCACATTTTATCAAACAATACTAATTTTTGAGGCCTGAACCAATCAATACGGCCGTACTATGTGTCATTTCCCCTGGTGAAGATCGCAGAGATGGCCATTGAAACGTAGCAAGCAACAATGGCCATCTCGACTCGGCTGATTTCCCGAGAAAACTTTATCATAAATATTTGCCGGGAGAGCACCAAATCCATCGCATTTACCTTGTAATTTTATTTTAAATTTCAAGTTTTAACGTTATTTGTAGGTTAAATAACCTAAATAGGCATTATAATCTTATCCTAGTCGCTGTGAATGTCGCAAGAGCACTAATGAATCCATTAGTGCTCTTGACGTTTCATTCACATCATTGGATAAATTGCATTAAGATTCTTCATCGCCGTTTTCAGTCCTGTAATCTCGCGAAGATCTCCATTCCAGGTGAAAATGTGAGGATCTGTTTTTTTAACTGGGTCATTTGCAGCGCGAGGATGAAAAATCTGCATTAATTGTACCGAAATTCATTTTAATCAACTTTTCTCCGTTTCGCTCGACTGGCCTACTGCCTGAGGGACGCTTCCACGCTGTGCTGCTGGGTTTCAGCGAGCACGAATTCCCGCTTGAGGTTATTCCCGCTGATCTCGTAGCCGCTTTAATTCTCCTGCTGCTGGTCCCTGGGGCGTCTGCAAAGACGGAACGCGAGCTCCTTTTTTTTGTAAGGAGCCAAGGGGATCTAGACGTATTTTAAGGCAAGAGCAATGATAGGGAGCGTTTCCAGCTGAAATCTTTCGGAGATTACGAGTAAATTACGCTAATAACAATTGTTTGAATAGAAGAACCTCATCGTTTTTATAAATCTATTCCCTGAAATAATTTTGAAAGCGGTCACATTTACTTACTTTTTTAATCGTGATAATATAATTATCGCGTTAAAATCTCCTTATTTTATCCGAACCCAAATTACTTGGTGAAGTGAATTAGGGAATAAGCGTGGTAAGAAACAAATAAATTGTCGGCTAAAAGTTATTCAGCTTTCAGTATCGCATTGCATCGATGAAAATCATTTTTCATTGAATCCTGGCCCTTATTTCAAATTCCTTGTAAATTAAGTGCTGAATTAAGACTTTGGAAACAATAAAATGATGACTGTAGCACAATCATTAAGACGAGGTAGCCTATCACAACAGTAACTGTAACTTGTCTTTAAATGTTACATAAAAGCATCCTTACAAACACGGTTTTCGTAGAATTTTGAATTCAGTTGTTTGGAACATTGTTCGGAGGTCAAAGCAGGTTTGAAATTAATAGAAAATCAAGGAAGATGGTGTTGTATCGTTTTCCCCAGTGTTCATTTCTGGGTATAGATTTTAATTTCCTGCAATCACCTCATCTTACTCATTAGGGACGATGGGAATTGCTGGGAAGGCATTGATTTCTCAGGCACAAAATGCAGAAGTTTAGTGCATACCTATGGAATTTCGACTGGAAAAAAAAGAAATAATCTAACCCACATATGCATTAAAGTATTCATGCAATTTCAAAACTTTAGCAATTCAAATGCCATATAATAATGGGGATAAAGGAACACAGTGAGAGAATGAGCGCGAGAGGGTTTGATTTGATTCGCAATAGTTTATTCAGAATAAGAGACCGAAAGAAAAAGAAATGTAAAAATCTTTCATAACATGTTAAATTCTTCTTGATACGGATTTTAAACAGATATGTGATTAGAATATGAAAGCAGTAAATAAATTAAAATGAAAAAGTTGGCTAAGGCTATAAAAAGAAATTTATAGCCTTGGATTTCAAACTTGGCAGTTTGAAATTTCAATGGCTTCTTGAACGAATGGATGTTCCTTTTTACTCTTTCTACTCCTTACACCTACTGTCGCATCTCTTCAACTTCAAACCGAGCGCGTCAGCTCTTTTTTCCGGAAAAATTGTGTGATACTCCTCTCCCCAATTTCTATTAAACTCTTTCCACCTTCAAAATGCTTTAAAAATTAGCTTTCATCATGTGTAGTTCTGCCTTGAAAATGACTTTTGCTGTGGAAACCTAGGTCGTTGAATGTTAACTCTGAGAGCCATACAAACGTTTCTGCCAGAATTTTAACTTTTTTTTGTCAGAATGTCACCTTTCTTCGGCAAAGGTAATTATGGAAATCAATCGGTTGTCCAGTCACGTATTTTTCCCCGTACCTACCATATGCAAGTTAATGACTCGAAGGTGCGAGGGATATTCCTCGTATGTGGCTGAGGCCTTGGTTGCCATCGGTAACATTAACTAGCCAAAAGAGGAAAATGCTGTTAATGGTGGCGATATTGCCTTCTTTCTTTGCTAACAAGAATAAGCACCCAACTAACATTGGCTAGTGATACGAAGATGCATTTACAATCGAAACGTGAGTCGATAATTTAAGCGTTAAAATTGGAAAGGCATGGCATTCACTGAATGTAAATTTTGCAGGAGAAGAAAGAAAGAGGTTTGCCAACATTGTGAAGCACATCTTAGTGTAAAATATCGTCAAAAGTAGCAACTGATAAATTGTACCAATTAACTTCCTACCTTGTCCACGCCATTGGCATGTGCATGTTCTATCCACACTCTCTTTAGGTTTGACTCGATGAGTGTGAATCATCAGGGGCCTATCATGCAGGTGACTTGAAATCCTAATTGCCTTGTTTCCTTTTGAATAGGTTCCGGCGTCTTCCGCGAGGCATTATACAGTTTTCCATGGATAAACGAAATTTCTATTTTTTTCTGATTTAATACCTTCCCCATGCCAACGATTCATTGTTGTTCATCATCATTCGTTAGCGTCCGGCTCCCCTAAGGTTACCGGAGTTTACCTATGTTGGGCTCTACGCCTAAGGTGGATTGGTGGGAATTGAATTTTTACAGTACGAAGACGTCCGTGCCTAATTATGATGAGTCATAATTAGGCACGGACATGTTAGAATCGCATAATGCAAGTCTGGGGTGAGTTCTACCCTAACCTATCCACACTAACCTTGGGGATTGACTCAATGAGTGTCAATCGTCATGGGCCAGTCATGCAGATGACTTGAAATTCATATGACCTTATTTCCCTTTGAAATAGGTGCCGGCGTCTTCCACGAGGCAGTATCCAGTGCTGGTGGTGCCGCACCGCACCACGGCCGCACCCACCACCGAGGGCTCCATCTGGAGACGGGAGGACAGCGCGGACGACCCGAGCGCGGCACTCTACTCCTCGCTGGCCGGCCACATGGACGCCTTCTCGCCGCTCGCCGCGGCCGCGCCCACCGTCCCCGCGCTAGAGACGGCCGTCTTGGGCCTCGAGTTGGAGTTGGACCCCGAGGCGTACGCCTTCCAGTCGCCGGGAAGCGCAGAGCCGTCGGCCGCCGCCTCCTCATCTTCGGCCACCGCTTCGTCCTCTTCCTCGCCACCATTCGGGGCCATGGGCAGGGTGAGAACAGAAATAACAATAATAATTACTATTAGTTGTTAAGGTATACCGGGACTAGCCTCGGTGACAACTTTTACGGAGTCACCCGCAATGCACAAATTGTACGAAAAATCCACAGAGGAAAAATCATTCGCCCTGCCCGGGATTCGAACACGGATCTCTCGATTTCCGCAGGGGAGAATGACGCCAAGGAAATCGAGGGATCCGGGTTCGAATCCCGGTCAAGGCGAATGATTTTTCCACTGTGGATTTTTCGCACAATTTCTGTTATTTTATTAATGTGTAAATTGGCGGACGAGGACTAAGAGAATTATATACTACCGGTATTAAATTATAAATTAAAAAAGCTAACCAATTAAAATATTTAGGAGTGATACTAACGAACAACATTAAAGAAGATGTAGAAATAAACGCCCGATTGGCAGCAGCTGAAATATCATATGTGAGCTTAGTGAAATTATTTAAAAATAAACTCTTGTCAAATAAAATAAAACATAGAATAAATAAAACAATAGTCATCCCAATAAAAATATATGGCCCTGAAGTGTGGGCTGTTACAAAAGTAGCACAAGAGAAGCTCATAACTTTTGAAAATAAAGTTTGAAGAAGAATATTTGGCCCAATGAAGGAAGCTGAAAGATGGAGAATTTGAAAGAACAAAGAGTTGAGAGACCTATACAAAGGACCAGATATCGTGGGAATAATTAAAAACAAGAGTATAAGATGGCTGGGCCACCTCCATTAAAGAAGTGAGGACACACTAATGAAACAAGTTCTGGAAGGCAAACTCGAAGGCAAAAGACCGGTAGGAAGACCAAGAATGCGTTTGGGCGATGAAGTTAAGAAGGATGTGAGAAAGATGGGAGCCCAGCTAGATATCGCAGGCGACCGTAGAAAGTGGAGGTTGAGGCCAAAGACCTTCTAGGTTTCGAATGGCCACAGGAGTAAGAGTAAGATTAAGTAAGTAAATTGGCGGAAAAAAATAACGCAAAGGTCATTGGTGTCTGAAAGCGGCCAGCTCAGGAACTATTAGTCTTCCAAAATGTTTCCCTAGTAATGCTCACATATAGCTAGGAATTTCAAAAGCTATGAGCCCCTTATGCCGGGCAAATAATCATATCCGTCGCATTATGACAACGGTCAAAATGTCCTGCTATGAATTCTTCCCCATATTCTCCGAAGTGGGCTATGCGATATAGGAGTTAAATTTCGACCAATAAATAAGTACATAAGAATTAGGTAGTCATACAACATCCTTTGATCCCTGTGATAGGTTTCTCGAAGTTTTTAAGATCAGAAAAATGCCCGCAGTGAGTGAGTACAGCATCAAATCATCCGTCACTATTATTTGATCCATGGAACTTACGATTAATTGCATGATCCTTAACCCACTACACCACCGGAACGTTTGTGTTCTGAGGCAGTATCAATGCCCAATATGTCGGCTGTGTCCACAGTTGTTCCGATGATAGTAACCTCCATTCTAGGTGAGTCGTGGGCGAAGCACACTTCGGAGAATATGGGGCAGAATTCGTAGCTGGATCTTTTGTGCATTGTCATAATGCGACGGAGGAGATTATTTCCCCGGTATAAGGGGCATATATATATATATATAGCTTTTAAAATTCCCGGCTGTATGAGAGCATTACGAGGGCAAAATATTGGAAGACAAGTAGTTTCTGAACTGACTGCTTTCAGACACCAATGACCTTTGCGTTCATTTTTTCCACCACTGTGCATAGGTTGAAAGAAGCACTTGTATTGTTCCACGATTATAAACTTTTATTCCCGACCTAGGTATTCATGTCACTACATCATCTTCAAGGTACAAAATGGTTTGTACTAAGATCGGAAAACCTAGATCGGGAATAAAAGTTTATTATCGTGGAAAATTACAAGGGTCACGTTAAAATCCGCAATAGGGTTATATGTTACATTTTCCTCACTTATAGTACTGCTAAGCAATTGCTTATCAAGAGGCTCCATGTTTTCATCATGTATGCAAAAATGCATTAGTTTACATCAATAAAATTAAATTGAATGCAATAATACACTAAAATCGTACATATAAATTATACCAAATTTTATGCATAATATAAGTGATTACATATGCAGCAAAATGTATTTGATGACACTAACATATATTCAGGTCTACAGAAACATAAAACCGGCACAAATAGTAATAGTGAAAATAATTATAAATTGACTTTATTGAGGAAGCATTGGGACCATGGTGTCTTTTCTTCCATACTACCCTTTGCCATTGAACTCATATTTCAAATATTTATAAATACATTAATTTGAAATTTAAGTAACACTTGAATAATTTTAGGTTACAGCCACACATGCTAATAACGATCGTGAAAGGGAAGTTTTTCTCCACTATGAGAGGATAGTGGTTAAGGGGAGGTTAAAATCCCTACAAGCAATTGTTATCCAGTTAAAATTAAAAGCTACAGTTGCAGAGGTAACATTAATCACCAAAGTTAGATTTCATAGCTGAGGACTACAATGCATGCCGCAGTAACGAGGTGTGCAGAGGTGAAGTAGGCGATTTTCGACTAAATGAGCCCACACAGAAATTTTAAACACAATTCGGCAGCGTCAAGTTTTTTTTTCATCAGAAACTTCAGTTTCCCTTGCAACTTCGAAGAAATATTTTTAATTGGCCTAAAAATCCTGAAAAACCTATTAAAAAAAGCCGTATTTTGTGTTTTGAAGAAATTCAAATGAGATATAAACATTAGATCCTTATTTTCCGATATTTATCCGTTACAGAGAACCGATTGTAGAGCAAATTTCATAGTATTTTAAATATCGGCATTATTTTCGAGCATGGAATCAATTAAAAGACCATGAGATCATGAAACTGTTACTATGTTATAATTCGCATTTCCCCGATAAATAATACAAATGAAGGTTTAAAAAAAACTGGAAATTAGTGGTAGGCATTACGGGCAAGTTTCACTGATAGTTAATTTCAGTTCACACCTGGTTTCAACACACTTTGTGCCGTTGAAATACTTACATCGTTACATGAATATTATGCAAATTGCATTGAAACTGATCGTTAAATGAATTTATCCATTCGCTACCTTGTCACCATGTTTTTTTTCCTGGTGGGGTTTGAAGATGATATCAAGTGGATATTTATTTTATTCGGCAAAAAAGCTGCTTGTTGTATTATTATCCTTTTTTTGCTCATGTAACCGTTAGTAAACAGTTTCGATTCGTTTGTGAGTGTAGTAAAAAACAAGTCTGTCTACATTTTTGTCTTCCATTCAAAGATATTTTTTTATGTAAAGAATTTACTGGAATTTGCTAGGACAGTCGGATGAAATTAGATAAAATTCAACGGACCGATTATGCTATTCCTTTTCCTATAGATTCCTATTCAGTTCCTATAGTTTCAATTGTGATTCGCGAACTCTATTTATGTTTCCACGTAATCTACTCCCTTGCACAGTTTAATGATAAATAGACAACTACGTAATTTAGATTGAATGGTGGTTACGGTTAACCCGTAGGAAGAGTTGTATCGGAAAAACAAATAGTCTAATGCAGTAGAAAGCTTCAAACATCATCTCAAATTCACCGAATTCGTAATGATGCTTGTTGAAATGCTTCCGAATACCAAAAATTTGTCTGCCAAATATAACTCACGTTGGTTCAGAGCTCTTTCGTTGCCACTCTCAGAATCGATCCTCGGATATTTGTTTTCATTGCCATGGTGGTTCGCGTTGGTTCTTTCATTTTGACCCGTTGTCAACAGTAACTGCTATCCATTAAATTCTTGGAATCGTCGGGACCGTTTTAAGCATCAATATGGCTAAAAAATTATTGAGTATTTAATGTTCATTTGCTGGTAAAACATTCGTTTGAAGCGATGGTTTTATTCAGGCTTATTTTTCCCACTTGTTTTAGCATGAAAATTCATTACTCAGATTGCGTTTTATTGATTTTAAGACCAGTTAAAAAACTTTGGAATTTTAAATTCTGTTTCAATAAATTTAAAATATATATAGTTGGAGGCGTGACTTTGTGAAAATTCTTCATGTTAAATCCAAAAAACTTTTTATATTACATAAAAATAACTTAAATATCGAAAAATTTCGTCGCTGTGCTACATTGTAAGGTAATTAAGGCAAATACCCTGTATTACTGCAGGGTATTTTCCCAAGTGCAAAAAACGTTCCAGTATTGTAATTGAGATGAGATGTTATTTTTTATGAACAATTCTTTCCCTATTCAAATGTAATACCAGCTATTGAGAACAATAATATCACCAAAAGTTTTTTTCTGCCGAAGTTACGCCAAATTTTTGCTGTACAAAAATTAATTTGTGGATCACGCTTTTTAAAGTGGGCAATTCTTTGTTAACGCACATCCGAAATTTTCAAACCTGGTTCAGTCGCAAATCAAATACTGCGGTATGAAGCTGCCTTTCCCAATGGCTTGTTTTCTGATGAAAGAATACCAATTCATTCATCGGCGGTTACAACTTTAGTTTTTTAACTACCCTTGTGTATAAAATCGTTTCAGGCTTACTTTTGTGTAATATTGCTATATCCATGATTAAAACACAAATGGTAATTTCCTGACTATTTAATTTATCACTTAACGACCGATTATGGTTTTGACTTTAGTGTCATTATCAAGGTTTCGACACTTAGTGTCATTATCAAGGATGCCTTGAAAATGACACAAAGTGTCCAAACCATGGTCAGTCGTTAAGTATTAAATTAAATAGTGTAGAAATTACCATTTGTGTTTTAATCATGGATACCCTTGCGTTATGTTACAGGGGATAAAATTTAAAATTTCCAAATTGCCTCTCCAGTTTTCGACGCCGGCTCCGTCGCATCAGCAGCACGCTCAGCAAAATCCTCAGCCCAAGTACATCACCCTCCGTTGCCTGGCGACGCTGTTTGCGCTCTACCGCCGCGCCACCGAAGTACAACTAACGGCTGACGAGCCCCCGCCCCAATTGGCGCCCGTGCTCTTAGGAGCAGGTGGAGACCCTGGCGTCGACGCGCGGTACCACTCGGCAGACCCACCGCCCGGAGCGCCGCACGCATGTAAGCAGCGCATTCTCACTCTTCTATCTTTCTTTCTTTCTTTCTTTCTTGTTATGCTATGCATGTGCGTACCCAGCGATGGGTAGGGGGGGGGGGGGGGGGGGAGGGTGGGGGCAGCTGAAGCCCTTAGAAGCAAGAATCGGAGAAGTCTTCAAGCAAAATCAGTACTGAATTGAAAGGAAAGCATTCAACAAATTTTCTTTAAACCTACGAAAAATGATATATATTAGTATAAGATATGTTACAAAATTAAAACTATTTTTTCAAGGAAATAATCTCATAAACTAATGTCACAACTTGGTTTGCCCCCTCCTCCCCTAGATCATAGACCATGGCTTGCCCCCCCCCTAGTTATGGCCCTGGGTACTCCCTTGATGTTATGAGTTATGCATTGGGATTTCACTGCATGCAGACCAAGCTGCACATTGCATGCGAGGGAATGGAAATCAATAGATATCTCTTAACATGTGGCTTTGAACTTTTCATTTATGTTCTAAATTTCGGAGGAACGTATATACGTAAACAACAATCAAAGGGAGCAGTTACGTAACTATGAATAGGCTTGCGGGGGGATGAGGGGGTTAGTGGGGGTCACTCCCCTCCCCCACGAAACTGGGAGTTCGGGAAATTTTTTTTGAAAAATATCATTCCGGAAATGCATTTTACATCATTTTAGCGCTTAAAATTTAACTTTAAGCAGGTGCAGTTATTATATATCAAATCCAGACATGATTTTAAAATAATTTTTTGATTTCTCTGAGGATTTTGGGGGGTTTCATCCCCCTATAATTACGCCACTAAAAGGGAGCGTATCTAAAACATCTCCCTGAGTGGAAGTTTCTTTCAAAATTTAACTTATAAGTATGTACATAAAACCTAATGATCAATCTTTAAAAATAAATCATAACATCAGGTAGATACCGCTGTTTGAGTTCTGGATAGATTAAAGCCTATCAGCGATTGCAACTTTTTTAATGTATCACATTTTAGGATCCCAATTCTGTCTCTCAATACAATTATTACTTTAGGTGAAGGTAACTCTTTCAACTGTAGAACAAAATGAGTAAATCGCTGTCGAGTTAATGCGAATAACCACTCATAGGTATAATTAATTTTTCTTAGCATGCTTTGAGATAATGCAAATAGCTTTTTGTCTGTAATCAAAATGCTCATATAATTATCATATGCATATGTGTTTATTTAAGTAGTACATATTTGTTTTATTTGCTTATCGCACGGAGCAGTATGATTATTTTAGGGACTCTATGTAAAATTATAACTGATGGAACATCACGGAAACCAATTCTATACTTTTATAAATGGAAAAGGACCGATTGTGAGTATCGGCTGGTTTTCATGAATAAACCAACGCAATGAAGTAAGTTTGTAATGAGAAGGCTCCACTAAGCAAAAGAGAAGTTTACATCCTCTTGTACCACATCTGTAGGTATATATAAATATTGTTGGAATTGTCGGTTGAGTTGTGCAGGTGATGAGGAGAGGAATGTTGTGTTGAAAAGACATCAAATTAATTTTATCGGATGTTTATTTTTAATTTTCATTGAATATGAAAGGAAAAAATACAAATGTATTTAATTTAACTAAATAGGAGGTAATACAGTGTAATTACGACAAGGAGGCTACTTGAGCTCAATGATATTTTACTTACGGGCCAATCGGCATGTTAATTGCAACTAAAAGCTGGATCAATATTAGGGTTTCTATAATGGGTTGATTCTCTTGACGAACCTAGTAGAGTTTTATAATTATAAAACCAAATTTAGGGCAAAGGAAGATTACTCAATACTTCTCTGTGCTTCATTGGTATCATCTATTTCTGTGAATTTTGTGAGAAAGCCAATTATCTCAGGGTAATAGTCATTCCATGATATTTTCAATCGTTGGTAGTGACAATAATGTAGTTATCATGTTCATTTGTTGTTTTCTGGATAAAGTGTATATTTCAAAATTAAATTCCATCCATCTGTGTTTTAGATAAGAGGGCTGCGTTTAAAATGATCTTCATATAATGAGATAATGTTATTATAACGTTGATAATATGACTTATTTGCATGAAGCGTATGCATGAAATTGTAATTGCCTTTTAAAGTATGCTTCCATGAAAAAAATGTTGCCGGCGCTTTATTAAAATGTTAATTAACTTTCGAGGAACCGTTATCGTCGCTCAGTGACTACAATGGGCAGGACATATTGTACCGATAACTTCAAATGTTTCTGTTTCCCATCAACTTTGTTATTAGAGAGTCATTCTTCAATTTCTGTGACCAGAGCCTTATTTTTCCCTTCATTATATATTAATTGGTTATTGGCTGCATTTATTTGTATTTTATTTTAAAATTTTCACTCTATATGCATGCCAGAGTCTTTCTATTAGCCGCGACATAATTGTAATGCGATGTTGCTTATTGAGCGCTCCTAAAATAGTTTTAAAATGTGTATTCATGGATTTTATTTTCAAAGAAAAATGCGGTGGTATTGTTGGTCGTTTCACCAGCTTCTATCAGGCTTGATAGAACTAGCACGTGAATATTGATGCCATCGTAAATTTTTCATTTATGTTTCCTATTGACCCATGTAAATAACCTTTTTAATAATACATATAATGCCGTACAATTAGAGTTCTTATAATTTAAATCCCTTCACTACAGTTATTTAAAAGGATTGCTTATTTCAAAGAGGAAAATGTCATAGTAACTCCATGAAAGCATAATTCTGCTAATGCAGTCGTTATAATCGCACCTAGATAGTGCTCAGTCACTTTAAAAAAAACCTCCTGCTCTACCAGTTGAAAGCAAATAAGTAATTCCTCAGCATATGTATGTCATAAGCCGTTGAGAAATAGGCTTTTCAACTTTTTATTTTGCCATATTTTTACGCCATATATCTACTGTTGGGTCGACACATCATATGCTCGGCCTACCGCAAATTACGAAACAGCATATTTTTATGACTTCATATTTGTAATATATGTAAGTTTCCAAGGGATTTTGTCCTTTTAATAAATTAATCTTTAAATTTAAAAACTTGGCGGATCATGACATCGTCTGTGTAATGCTAGAATAAACATTTAGAAAATATTACAGGATGATGTATTTCTGGTTACAAGGCAGAGCTATTAAAATAATGGCTCGACCACCAAGCTGAGCTAACTCGATTTAACGTGGAGTTAAACGCCCTCGGCAGGCCTTCTCGTCTATTTTTAGTCGTGCATAAGCGAAGCGCTTTGTCGGAAATGACGTACCTGGGAGGAGGCAGCTGTTAATTAATTACTCCGCCGCCAGGAAAGCTTTCTTCTCATTTAAAACGGATCGAATGTGCTTACATAATATTAGAATTAAGTTATACCGCGACCTACTTTTGCAAATGAAAATGGAGGAGAAAGGAAAATACGAAGAAGAAGAATAAAGTTATTCGAATTACTTTTCTCACTCCGTCGGCTCGCCGTTACTTATTTCTGCGCGGCCGTCTTTTTCTGCACACGGCGGAAGACGCACGGGAGGCTGAGCGACGCCAAATGGTAGGGAGAGAGAGATAGTAGGTATGTATACACTCGCGTGCTTACATATGTATGGCATTCAGGCAGACGGACGTCGCCCCGCGCTAACTAGTGTCAAAAGCGGCAGTGGCACTTCTTCTCGTCGGGGAAATGGGTCACTTGGCTGCCTCGCGAAAACAAAAGAAGGAGAGAAGGCGCGCGTCCAGATTAACATTCTTGAACTCGTCTGACGGATCGCTCTCCTGGAATGGAACGTCTAAAAGCATCCCCATGCACATTTCTCATCTCTCCCCCCACTACCTACTTTTCCTCTCTTTCCTCGTGACGCTGGTCCAGCCCAGATGGACACCTGCTCACATGCATACTCAGCCAAACACACGAGCGACGCGAGCTGAGTGCCATGGGCATTGGTGCGATGGGGAGAGAACTCGGCCGTGCATTGTCTCTTTCTTCCTCTCTCGTTCACCAAGTGAAAGGATTCGCTCCTCTTTACCCCTCTTTACCCCTCGGGGCAAATGTCCGTCTCATCCTCACCACGGCACAGTAAAAATGTCATTTTTTTGCCTTACGAAGATTTTACGGAATCCTGAGTATCAGACAATCGAACCATCCGAACCACTGTCAAACTAGTGTACAAGAAATTTTAGGAACCAAACCGTTGACGGATGAGGCCTTTAATCTCTTGGCTAAGAGCCATCTATGTTTCTCACTAAAATTTCAGTCAGCGACGTGAACGATAATGCATCCCAATGGGCTAACTTCCACTGCGGAGTCCCTCAGGGTTCCGTTCTTGGCTCCTTTCATTTTTTTCTGTAAATTCTCTATCTTCGTAATGTTATTATTCATTTTGCGCAGGCGCGGCATTACTCATGGGTCATGTGACGGTAGTGATTCAGGACAAGCATCTACTGTCTATATGATCGCAGAGCGGATCACGTGCTGGGTTTAAAGCCAATAATTAACCCTCACACGTAGAGGCGATACACCATAAGTTTTTTGCTTCAAGTACCTTGGAAGTATAGTGGTAGTAGTGGTTATATTAGTACCCAGAATAGCAGCTGTACAGAAGAAATTAAAAGCAGAATTGGGTAATAAAAATAGCTTTTAGCAAGATTAAGGAACTGGTGACTGCAAGGAACATAAAGATGGATATTAGGAAAAGATTTGCAAAGTATTTGATGTGGTGCATCGTATTGTATGGATGTGAAACGTGGGCGTTTAAAAAGAAAGAAGAAAAGTATTTGGAACGCTTCCAAACATGGCTATTGTGAGGAATGGAGAAGGTTGAATGGGAAGATGAAATAACGACTGAAGAAGTGCCAAGGAGAATTTGAGAAGAAGGAAGTATACTGATTGTGAGTAGGGATGTGCGAGTATTATTTTTTGGCCTCGAGTCGAGTTGAAAACTACTCGCGAGTATCGAGTCGAGACGAGTAACTCTTGAACTAGGCAATATAGAATAGCATGCTCCAACATTTTTGCATTTTTTCAATCCCCTTGCGAATTTTCTATTTTGAATACTTAGCTTGTTGTAAAAAGGAAAAGACATCGAGTAACGTTGATGGTAATTGAGTCGCAATCAGGAGATGAATGAAAATTAATGTCTTAAACAGTTCTATAAGCACAATTGAAATGAATTAACCTCTAGTAATATGTCGTCAATGTATGTATAAAAAAACTTCTCAGAAGAACCCTCAATAAAGATATCTGTACAATTTTAATTAGGATTGTATGCGTAAATGTAATATTTGACCCCATAAATTTATCATGCAGAAAAGCCAAACGTTTCACCTAGTCAGGCAGGTCTTATTGTTATTTCCCAGGACATTTATGATAGTTGGAAATAAAATTCCACTGGCTATGGCAGTATTTCAGGAAACTACTGTGTGCTGGTAGGTGATAGGTGATTTTAAAGGTTTCATTGTTTTTACACGAATATTTTCTTCCTATAAAGCATCTGTTGAGTGTAGTGCTGTACTTATATGTGTATGTGTATGTATGCCGTCGAGTTAGGTACATATAGAGATTTATTTCTCCGAACATCGATTTGTGTTGAAGCCTGAGCGATAAAGAGAGATTCTAGCTGGTTTCCAGTAATGGATGGATGATTTCTTCTTCCTGTTTGACAATTTCTACCTTGAGGGACATCATGAAAATAACTACATTGGGACTTTTGATTTAAAAATTCATCATAATGTATAGATTTTCGTCAACATCAACTGCAACGTCAAAATCCTGTTGATAGCACAAGATGCTGAAACCCGGGTCGTGCTATTTACAATAAAGTGTGGAATAAAACCAAGTCATTTATTTTATGATGAAGCAGTTCCACAAAGTAACCTCTGAGACCGTGTCTTATAATAAGACTGTTTATAAGATTTCCTGTTTAAAGTAACTACTTTAAAATATCGATATATCTATGAGTGATGGCTGTTAGATAGTTTGGATTGCTAAGGTTTGGTTCCGATGTGCTTGAATGTCATTTCTCCGAAAGTCTCGTCTTTGTTTCACGGAATGATTCGTCCTGAAAATTGATGTTTCTATATGTCTTGCATGAGTTTTGCATGAATTATTGCGTTTCAATATTCTACGTATTTTTCCCTACAATTTCAAGTATTTGTTTTCTCTTCCTTGTTTGCACCTGGTATTTCTTCCAGTCATAATTTCTGTCGTTGAAATTATTTATTTTCTGCTCCATGTTGCATGTCCTTTGCACGTGATTTCGTTTCAGAAGTTTTACTGTCTGTCTTTTTTAAACTGTCTCATTTTCTGGAAGTGGCATCGAGATAGTCGTGTGCTTTAAGGCTGGAGTGGCTTGTTGGATTCTTTTCTATTGTTTGTCCGTTTTTTCGCATAAATGATGTTTGGTTGGTCATCATTTTGTGCATGATGTCTCGTCTTATCTGGCTGTCAGTAACTATACCTCATTCTTAAATGCTTAAAATCATTTGTTTGTTACTCGGCGAGAACAACTGCCTAAAGATTCCTTGTTTGTTGTGAAAACGGTTGATCCATTTCTGTATGAGGAGCATCTGGTGCTATATTTGCCTTTCAAATTCTCTTAACATAAACTGTCTGTTTTAAATATCTAATAAAATGAAAGACAGTGGCGTAGCCAGGGGGAAGGGTCCGGGGGGTCCGGACACCCCGGAAACATAAAAGCACAATTATTTTCCTAAATAAAAGAAAACAAGTTATTGAAAAATCATGAATTTACAAAGTATTTTTTTTAACATATGAAGATTTTCGATTGTGAAAAGTGTTAAAATTAGTTTAAAACCCATTACTTAGTACCCTATTTTTCAAAAATTTTCCCTTACTGGTTTTGGACCTTCCCCGAACGAAATTCCTGGCTACGCCACTGATGAAAGACAAGGCAGTAAACGTGTATTTCTTTGCCAATGCACGCGAACTGACGCACCTAATCAAAATAGAATTCTATCCTGAATTATTCAGATTCTTGAAAAGCTCCTCGAAGATCCTCATCGCCTGGTATTCCTTCTTGTTTACAAAGACCCTTACGCGGTAATTATTACTTCAGAGTAAATATAAGCAAGAGGGGTTAAGGTGAGCATTTGGCAAAATCCTTTCCAAACTCCCGACCTCAATATTACATCGGAAATGGATAATTCTGGAAGGGAAAATGATTGTACGAGATTTAATTAAAATACTGACATATTAACTGGAGTAATAACTTCTTTATAATTTTCCACATAAAGTTTAATCCAACCAACCAGTCTCTCGACTCATTCTGTTATTCTCAAGAGCACCGCAAATGGAGTCCTGGCGTTCGCAGAGATTATTCAGACTACCCGATCCATACTTCTCAGTATTACCTCAAAGCTCTCAAAAGACATTTGGCACTTCTCTTTCAAAGCCAAAGTCTATGACTCAGACTACAGAGAATAATTTAAAAAAACGAAGTACTGTTACACAAATAATTTTTATGCTGCTAACTAGTTTCAAAGTCTTAGCGTCATTATTAATGTGAACTTTTGCCGTGGTAATTACGCTAATCCGTTGAACCTAGTGGTCGTCAAGAGACATTGTGTGAGTTCATAATGATGCTAGGCTGTATAAACTAGAATACAGCATTAAATTACTTGTGGAGTACTAATGTATTATTAATTTTTTCTGCCATGAATAATCCACCAAGTAACGTGGAATTAATTGATCAGCTTCTGACTACAGCTTTATTGTAAGCTGTAGAAAATTGCTGGCATTTGGCAAACTGTTCCTTCTAGGAGTTTAAGCGACTCATTTATGGAATTACTCTGGGGTGTTCTGTAAACGGAACTTTATGCACAGCACCCACATTCATCGGATAAGACGTTAAGCCTCTGTCCCTTTCGTACCTTTTGCTGCAAGCAGTCTAATGCAATGGTAGTTTTCTCTCCACCTTTCTTTCCCTTACCCTCCCCTTATGGCGCGTATGATCTCAGCTATAGGCCTCCTCCTCCAAATAACACACCATACAAATGGTGTTGTTGCCTTGAGAATGACACAGAAGTTGTCAATACCGGTTGAGCTAGGTAAATGATATGTGGAAGAATACTTGGTTGTTATTACTCCTATTGACGTAACTATATTGTTCATAGTTGAGACAGCGAGGATTGATCATTAAAACCTCGAAAGTGTTACTTCTTGAGTTTTGGTGGCGTAGAAATAAAAATCATTATGATATAAATGATCATGATAATAATTGATAATGATAAAAGTTGTCCTCACAATCAGTCGATCTGATCCGTCAGGTGACCTCGGATTTTGCCATTGAAATCATGTAATGCGCAATTGATTGAAATCCCCTACCCCATGGCTTATATTTACTCTGATTCTATTCCTTGGCTCCTCCACTTTTCAGCCGATTCCAGCGCAAGTGTTTCCCTCGGGCCCTGCCTGCTTCAGCCGACCCTCATGCTCATCTACTCTCTCGTGCCCCCGGTCCTCGCCTCGCTGCTGCTGTCGGGCACGAGATAGCAGGGGGGCTGCGGTCGCCGCGGGCCCTTGGGGCCCGGGTGAAGGCCTCCCAACCACGAAGTAGCACTCAGGGGGCTCTCCGGGGAATTATAACACATGTACATAGCGGCGACAGTGAAGACTTCGCGGCGGCTGGTGGCCGTCATTGTTGAGCAGTTGAGTTTGTTGTGAAGTGCGAAGGCGTTTCTTGAATTGAATGCCTGGAAGATGGGGAAGGAAATGATTGCGTGCGATGATTTTTGGTTATGAGGATAAGTAACCCTGTACGAAGAAGTGTTCTGTGGCAATCTCGGGAAAAACCAACTGTCCAGGAGGTATATAAATTTTACCCATGCAACGGTTGAACATTTCGTAAAAATTTCCGTTTTCTACTCTGCTTGAGTCCTCGAGAATCTCAATATATGGAATGAAGACGTTTCGATGAATATTATAATATTGTGCGATGTGAATAAGGCCAAGTGTGGTTTATTTTTATTATTTTTCGTCTGTCGGGAGAGTGACTTGCTTGAAGCAAGTGGTGAGGATGTCTCAGTATTGACGGAAACAATATATACACACTATTATACTCAAATTACTAAGGTGCAAGGGGTGTGTTGGATGGAAAACCATTCCCCTGTCTTTACTCTAATGAAATGAGTTTTCGTAATTATAATTAATGTGTTATGAGACGCTCTCCCAGTGATATGTGTCTAGGGGTATGGGTGGACTGGAATTGTGTGTTGAGTGCTTCTTCTGAAAAACGTCCGAAGATCACTCCGCGCGAGGAAAATGTTTTTACGCGTCTCTTCCATAAGTACGTTTATCTGAAAGTATTTTAAAGATTATGGATTAACGTGCACAGAGAGTATTTTGACGCTCATAAGCTTAAAAGGAAACCATTCCGAGTTCCTTCTTATGTTATAAATGAGTGAGCAAGCATATTAATTAATTAGACGAGTGGGAAACGGAGGTTATTTTCCCATTTTTTATTTGAGGAAAGAAAAGACTGCTATTTTAATTTACCGTGTTCTTTCGTTACTTAAACATACACAATGGCTGACGACTTGAAAGTTTTCCCCCCCATGTCCTTGAAGTGGATTAACGTAATTGTTTTCCGGAAAATTGAAGTACGACACGTCTCATTCTGTTCAGGTGAGATCCTCAAAGCTGGGAAAGCTACTTTTCTGAAAACTGTTTTAGTCTCAGTCTCCTTGGTCTTAAAGGAAAGAGGGTTTCTTCCTTTTTGTAGCTGGCAAGATTTTTTTCAAAAAGTAATGGCGTAATGATAAGCACCGTTGGTGTCCTTTCTGTTTTTTTTAAATCCCTTTCAATGGAGCGAGCAACGCATGGCCGAGTGGTATGGGGGTTGAGGTGAGCCATCAAATTACATTTACGTGCCACCATCTTTAATTCCTGCTGAGAGCAATAATAGTGCGTGCTACTTAAAGAATAAAAGAAAGATGCCAGAAAGAAAGGGGGAGGAGGGGTTGGCGAGGGTTTTCTCCACCACCCCTCAAGGAAGTGCTAATCCTCCTTTTCTCAGACTCTTTCTGTCGCATCCTCGACTCGCTCCTGCTGGCCGCTTTCCTCCGTCGTCCCCGACGGTGGAAAAAAATAGAGAATAAAACCCAAACTGCGAAACGTCCCAGAGCTCAAGAATAAAATGGAGAGAAAAATATTGTGTACACTGGAGGGAGGAAGGAGAAGCAGGAGAGAAAAAAACGAAAACAATTGAATCTCGGAATCAATGTTTGCTCACGTCTGGGGAGTTAGTAACGCTCTTCACGGAACGAAATAATAAAAATAAATAAACTATAACGGGGAGGATAAAAAAAGGTAGCACTCTTTTTTCGGTCCAAGAAAATATTGTTTATATATAACATGTATGACACTCACACACATACACACAGGGTTGAATGTTTTTTTTTCTTGTTACTTACATGTACTACATTGCTGTTAAATGAAATGAAATCATGAAGTCACCTCAACGCATAGGAGAGTATATGAATACAAAAAAATATACGTTATTTGGCTGAACCCTCGAATTGTTTCTTTCGTTCATTTTATTATCGTCCTCCTTTGTTTCACTTGGGATCTTTATGGCGTGCGCATGTCGTGTTCGCGAAAACGAAATTGAATTTAGATGAATAATAGGTTAATTTGTGCGCTCTGTGTGGATAGGGCGGCTGCAAAATTGGTGTATGCAGAAACAGTTTGCAGCCTCATGTTACATAAATTGGATTGTGTGGACGAATGACTTAATTGTGGTGTGTACTAAATGATTTGTAAGTCAAATAAAAATGTGCAAAAGAAAGGTTGCTGCTGTTATTATTTGTCGCAAATGAACAACTGGGGGGGGGGGGGGGCATTGTCGTTGTGGACAACAGGGAGGATTTGTGGAATATCATGCCCGATGTTTTTGTTTTTAAAATTTATGGCGGTGGTTTATGGAAGTGCTGATTAATAATCCGGCGAGCACCTTACCGTGAACGATTCCACTGCTCGAAAGAGAATGCTATTTTCTGTACCTCCTCGCATCATATTCTAAACCCTGGCATAGATGAACCCCCATGATATACTCCAGTCTTTTTTGAGCACCAAAGATATTATTTATTCGAAGCCTAATATTTGATTCATATCACGTCGAAAATACTTCATGCCTTTTCTATACCTTGCTACATAAATGTTATTATTTCCAATATAAGTGGTGTATTCAGTAGGAAATAAGTGAATCTTTAATTTCAAACAGTTTACTTATTTTTAGTACTCTTTTTTATGCCTCCAATGGTATTGGAAATACTTTTTTCTCTATTTACAGTGATTGCTAATTTTTTGCTTGAGATTGTTTCATGAAAGCTTATTTTTTCGAAGAAAATACCTTCGTGAAACAGTGATCACATCAATTACGTTTGCATCATCATTGTATCCAACATTTTTCAAGTCTCCTTTTCAACTCAGGTAATTAATAGGCATTTTTTGTGATACTTAATTTATGTTTTTCACATTTAATTTATTTATTGACTTCTATTCAAGGCGTATTTTCATTTCATTAGTGAAGACTTATGAGCAAATTGAAAGTAAATTGTTTTCTGTGAAACATGTACATCTGATTCTAAAAACTACTTGAGTAAGATGCTGATAGAGGTCAGCCAATGCAACTGTGCTCTTAGATCGGATAACAACACGAAACTGTTTCTCGTTTCAGAGATTCAATCCAATATCGTCAATAATTAGCTTCATTTGTGGTTGAAATTAATTTTTATATTGCCGTACAACTTTACCATCGAGTATGCTCAGGAATGAAATTGTTTTGAGCACGTATTTTTATTGCTTTCAACAACCTTTTATAAAAATTAGAATTTGTATTCGTTTTGCAAGAGTCTATATTATTTTTCTATTAAAATAAGGAAGAAATCAGAGAAGATTTTTATGCTGTGTAATAACTGAAACTATTCATGCTGAATTAAATGGAGTACTTTTAGAGGAAAACTTTTCTGGTTAATCTTTTTTTCCCTGAGAATGGAAATGTTCCTGATTATTCGAGATTAAATGCAGAAAACTAGATTGGCACGTAATTTCATGACAACATGGTTTCCATCCACGAAACAAATTGCTCGCGCCTCCAGTTCCATTATGGCATTTATTAAATTTCTCTCGTCATTTTGAAAAATCCCCATATTTTCCTCTATTTTTCCATCAGGAAGAGAAGGTGAGTGATTCTAATTACTACTACCTTTCATCCCTACGGAAAGGTACACGGCTTTCGAAATTAGGTGCAAATTGGATTTCAAGGAAGCTAAGGGATTGTTGAGTACGAGCGGAAGAGATCCTCAAACGGCCTTTTCGGATGAAATGACGGGTAAAGCGAAATAAAAATTTGATTGTCGCCGGCTGCTTCTCGCTGCATTACGTAGAAAGGAATACGAAGAGGGACGTGAAATAGAGCAAAACGCGATATAGGAAGGAGTACCTAGGTCGAGATGTCGTCACAAAGCGGCTTGCTTGGAAAGTTTTGGAGCAGTTTTCATTTCTTCTCACTTTCCTATATTTTTGGGATGCTGGATCAAAATGTGAGGTTCATTGGCAAAATTTTGTTGGGGAGCATTGTAAAATATTTGCTATAAATACCCAATATTTCCCAATGTGTATTTTTTGTTTAAAATTCGGAGCATTTAGGGAATATGAACGAAGTTTAGATTTAAAAGACTAAATCTTAATATTTTTTTCTGACGAACCATTTCGATATTTGCACATGTTTGCAAAAAAATAAGTTTCTTCATATTAAATTAAAAATTCCAGGCATGCCAGCATTATAAGTTTGATAAGTAATTGATTCATATGCAAATTCGGATTAATGAAGGAATTTAATTGCTGCTTTTGTAGATTTTTTATTCATAACAGCGAAGTCCATCTACTTTAAAAGAAGAAGTTTTAAAGTTGGAATTAATGTTCCCGTACCTTTTATGTTTTTTTTCCGGGCGAAGCGCCATAAACCAACCATCCAACAATGTTTTCATTTCTCTATTATAATTTTTGATTCTCGTGTATTTTTGGATTAATTATTTATCAGCTTTCGCATTGTAACTACGATAGGCAATGCCTGGTGGCAGTAAATATTTCATACTTAAACTCGCAACGTTTTTGAAAAAGTTGATCGATCGGTGAAGCTCAGGCACTCAATTACACTATACTTACACCAGCATTCAAAGTAATATCGGATTACAATTGCAATAATATTTTTCTGTCCCTTTACGTCTTTTTTATAAGTATTTATTAGTTTTGGGACAATGCATTTTCTTTCCCTTGCTCTACGCTTGCTATATTCTTTGCGTATTACATATCTTCTTTCTATTGTATCACCACGATAATGTATATTTTGTTGGTAATTTTCTTCAATATGGTAATTATATAGCAGGCTTACATTCAGTAAGTTTTTGATAACTAAATGTCATTATTCTCACGCAATGAGAATTATGCATCACTCCCAGTATTTAATTGTTCAGTATTCCTTCTGTAATGCATTGATTTTTATCATAGAACACTTGTAAGCCAGCCCAAAAGTTTCAATTCCATGCCATAGATTTTATACGTGCTATTTTCAATGCTCATTGTTGTGTATCTTTAGCTATTTACAAATATAATTTATGTGACCATAGCATTGAAAAAGGTGATCAACAGTAAACCTTAGATAGGTAAAGGGTGTAGCATTTTCTTGATTAAAGAGGGAAGAAGGAGATGGCGTTCATTTGGTTTGGCTGTGTCGTCACGGGACCACGTGGTCAATCTCGTAAGTTGGCGTGGAGGGGTTTGGACGGAAGGCTAGTTGGAAGGTATGGAGTGTAGAAGGAAGGATAGGAGAAGTCAGTGCCTTCTCTGGTGGGTTCAAGTGGATGGTTTCGGGAGATGAAAGAGGTAGGTGGGTGTGTGTGTGTGTGTGTGTGTGGAGACTGCGACCTCTTCCGCCGCCACTGGAACTTAATTGGAGAAGTTCCGATTCAATTAAAATAACTGACAGCCCTTGGGGGCCTCCCGTACCCCTTCCTTCCTCCTCCCTCCACTGCCTTCCTCTGTCTCTCTCCATCACATTCTCTTACCGCCTCTCCACGTTTTCACCCTCGTCTCCACTCCGCACTTCCTCTTTCATTATACCAACAACCCTACTCCTCTCCCATCTCAAACTACAATGCCATAGCTCATTCTTGTTATACATCATGGAACAAAACAGTACGCCAACAAGAAAAATGAGCAGTTCCTCATAGAACAGTGACCTTTTTGTCTGCCTCGATGGCGGCGGTGATAACTCGAAGGTTAACGTGGGGTTCGAATCCCACCTGGATAGGTTACCACCATCCACGGCATTAATTCTGTGATCGTCTATTGTAAGTTAATGGAAAATTTTCTGTTTTCGGGGGTAATGGATGTATACATAATAAAAAATTATGTCGATAAAGTAAGTGGCATTGCAATTGCTGTAATAAAAAATTCAGCTTATTTTCTATTGTCTACTCCTGGAATTGTGATGATGACGGAAATTAATTAGGAGGTATGTCTGAACGGTATGATTATTGGATTTAGGTAATCTACTTACTTACTTAAGTAAAAAAAAAGACGAAGTAATTTGTTTGCTACTGATATACTCTCTCCGACTCACTTATGACATTTTCACGACGGGTTTCAAGCAATTTATTTTTCGTAGCTTGCTAAAATACCCACAAAGAGGACATTTGTTTACTTTTTACTTGAAATATAGGGAACTGAATGGGCACATTTTTCATATTTTATGAAAATTAAATTTTTTAAATCGCTATTCCTAAAGCGATTGTCTCCAGAGGTCTTAGTTAAGAGCATATTGTTATAATATTACGATTTAGGAATCTTAATTCCAGTGGAATTGGAATAATGTAGAGCAGTAGATTAAATCATAAATAACCCACAAGCATAGGTGGCAATGCTCAACTTGTTGGAAAACTTACTTTGGCCCATATTATTATAATTTGGCCCTATAATAACTCTATTTATTCCTTTTGCCTTAATGATTCCATTTATTTTCCGTCATGCTCCAATGTTTTTTACTCCATGAAAAACATGAATTGCGGAATTTCCCCAAAAAATAAGCTTGAATGCAAAAAAATTATTGTACCTGCTACTAATTTTGACCTAAATCTGTCTAACCTACCGACGGGAAGAACACCACAAGATGATGACACATTTTGACTCGGTGTTCCACTGGATGATCTCCTCCATATTCTTGCTGTTGAGAATAACTCTATTTAATTATAAGCACGCTGTCAATACAAATGCCTATGCATGAATAAACTGTTCTGTGGTGGTGTCAAGCAGTGGCGGGTCCAGGAAAGGGACAAAGAGGGGCTAAGTAGGGAGCAACCTCTCAGCGGTAGTGGGGCTCGAACAAAATAGCATTCTATCTAGTGTAAATTGGATATCCAAGGTGGGAGGGGGCCTAATTCCCCCCCCCCTAGATCCACCATTGGTGTCATGGTCTGTGATTACCGAAGTTCCCGCAATTTTTCTTTTCCTCAACTTTCAAAATATAAAAAAAATTTAATTGCTTGCAAATTGTTATCAGGCCATTTTTTTCATTTTCCTGGGCTCCTTATTGCTTCCTTAATGCAACGTTTTCACCCTCTTCCCTTTATACTTCTTCTTTCTTTACGTCTATCCTTCTTATTCATTTCACTCTACAATAGGTAACCTCATCTGTGGTACTTATATCCTCATTCTTAAGTATAATGCCCTGCACGTCATGCCGCAATTTACTGAATGCAAAAACTGGATTATTCTGATAATAGAATATGGTTAAATACAACTGGAACAATCGTATTCCATTTTCATTTTGACTTGGAGATCTAATTGAGTGTCTTTTTGCCTTTAATGTGCAGTAGAAGTTTATTTTATTGTTGGTATATTGAGTATCTCTTTGTACGAATGGACTATTCTACAGTGGTGTGGGGGTCCATGGTAACCGAAGTGTCATAGATTGAATTACTAGTTTTATTCATCTTGTACCTCATTTTACCGCACCGTTCTTTTCTTTTACTCCGTACGTCTTGTCGTTTGATGCGATATAATTTGTCTTTCTGTCTCAGTCTCTTCGTAGGACAAACGTAGCCATCACGGCAACTTATTGATGGCTAAGAGTATTTTTATAGCATATTTAGAGATAGTGAAGCTGTATGTGGCTCAAAGGGTGAGTGAGAAAGGGCTATTATTTGTTCAACTATGCCTAATTTTGAGATTCTTGTTAATTTCACTTTTCTTTTAGTCATATTACATGTTTTTTTGGAACTCTAAATAAAACAGTTCCTTAAAGTGTGTATTTTGTCATATTTTTTTAACTTAATCTATAAAATTTTATTAAGAAAATCAGAAAAATTTACACATAACAGCGATAAGATTTAGGAACCTATAAATCTTAAGAACGACGTTTTAAAATGCAAACACGGCTGTAGTTTAAGAACGATGAGTAAATCATGCGTGGAATAGCATAGGTACCAAAAGAAGTTGTAATTCATAACATTTATACGCACCTCGACTCTTTCAGCACACTCTCTTTTAAATATAATGAATAAATAATGTTCTCTTTTCATCTTTTTATATCCAGAATGTTATTTTACTCTTCTGGACCTTCAAATAGTAATAATTCCCTTAATACAATCGTTCCTTATCGCCATTTGCTCTCCGTCTCACCTTTTGATTCTTCGTGATTCCTCTTCGACTCGCGATTTCCATTCTTTCAATGGCGTTCTTTCAATTCTCTCCCACTCTTAAGTTTCCGTCAACCCTCACTTCACTTCTCTCCATTTAGTTTTAGACTTTCTTCTCAATATGTCTGCTCGATGGTCTGCAAAAATCGCAATTATTCTGGCCGTGAGGAGTGTAATAAAAAACCCTTTATTCCTTATTGAATCTGAAAGAACAATGCCCTATACACGGTGTGGAAGATATGACTCTTTAAGATTTTTCTGTGCTCTTCAACGATTATTAACTAATTTACATAACCACTGCATGAAGTTTCCAGTGAATGAGACACAAGAAGTGATTAGAAACGAGGTCTAACCTGATAGTCTTTGTACGTCCGTGAAAGTACTGATAGTCTATCGTCCATGACAGTTGCATACCTGCCGATTTATTCTATAAACTCATTCTAGGGTTTGCTTTAGAAGAATATGGCTTGTTGGTGTAATTGGTAGTATACCTTACCGATAATCAGGCAGATCCAACTTCGAATCCTGGGTTTGCAAAATGATTTTTTCGTGGCGAATTTTTGCATAACTGGTGCATGAAATTAGAGCTGAAATCCAAGTCTGTTGAACATTTTAGGCGTTACTGTATTCATAGGCGGATGTAGGAGGGGGGGGGGGGGGTAGAAGGGCATGGGCCACCCAAACCCTTAAAAGATATGCAAGATTTTTAATATGGTCCCATTATCATTGCGTTCATTTTGTATTACGAGGTATCCTTGTGCCCCCCCCCCCCCCAGAAAGAAATCATGGATACGGCCTTGCTTGTCCTTCCCCCCCCCAGAAAGAAAACCTGTATCCGCCTCTGACTGTATTCTTATTAATTGAAAAATTTGCACAATATATACATAACTTGTGAATTCAAATTTATAAAACATTTAATTTTTGAATTAGCATAATTTCTAAATAGACAAGGTACAAATATTCTAGGCATATACTTAAGCATTGTTGTAACATAGACTAAGCAGGTATTGAACCTTAAGAGGGAAAATTTGGAGAAATACTTTTTATCTTTATTACTATTTGCATTCATCCATTAGCTATCCTTAGATTAGCTAGATTCCTACTTTATACCTACATGTCATACTGTCAAAGTTGTGTCACATTTTTATAAGACCTGGGAGCTAAGTAACTGATGGTAATATTAATCCATAATGCTTTCAGAATTAAATAATCATAGCTTTCAGTATTATCTTTATTAATAGAAGTAGTTGTTATTAGCCAGATATTACGTGTTACCAATAGCCAATGAGGTAGTCTGGCACTATTAATATCCGTCGGATATTGGACTCAGTCAAGGGATGCACTTTCGTGGAACAATCTAACACTATAGGGAAATGTGAAACTCAGCTTAAGGTCGGTTAATATGCGATAATGACCCACCCTTCGATGTTCAGTGGGGAAAAAGTGAAATTTGGATATAAAGCTCCTCGAAAATTTTTGTGAGCAACGGCCTCGTATATTAATGCATAATACTCATTAGCTTTAGTATTTACTGTTTGATTTCTAATTTCAGTGATTTCCACATTAATTCGCGTTAGGCTTTATACTCTTTCATGTCTTCAGTGATTTTTTTTTATTTTCTCTTCCTTTTATCCTTCATGCGTGCTTGAAGCAAGAGAGCATTTCTTCCGCCGCTATCACAGTTCCATTTTCCATCCGCACCTTCTTCAAGTTTCCCTCACCAAATGGTTTCCATTCTCACATTCCATAAATCTTCAAACATCCTCCCCGAATCCAGATCACTCTCTCTTTCCCTCTTACTCAGTCTCTCTTTCTCTCTCCCTTTATCACTCTCCCTCTCATGATGCACTCCCCTCCATTCCTTCCTTCCCATCTCGTTTAAATGCCGTCCTTTGCATTCAAATCGATTTCCTTCTCATTCCTCTTCTACCATCGCCTTTTCTCTCCGATTCTTCGCAGATCGGAAATCTCATTGTCTTTGGCCTCGCTCTTCTCTGCGTAGGGATGATTTTCAAGTGCTTAGTTAGACTTCCTTTTGCGAAATGATATCTATCTAAGATAGAACACGGTAGCTTTCACTTGAGTAATACAAAAATATGCGCAATGGATTTTAAATGCAAGAATCATTTTGAAAAATCTCCGGACTGTTATCAATTTTTGTGGAAACATTATAAACAATCATAAATGAAACGTGTAAGAATAAAAATGATCAATTTTTAACCAAAAAACCAATATTAACGAATGAAATTTAAAACTGTTTTGATTGCTTCCATCTATTTTTTCTGTTTACTTCATAACATATTTCCCTCCACAATGCTCTTTTTTTAATTAATAAATCGTATAATTTCGTGTCAGCGCAAAAATTAGCTAGTTGAGTTCAAATCGATTATTATTATATTATGTAGGTGGTGACGACGGGTAGAGTCCTCGCTTGCCAAACAATAGGTCGCGGGGTCGAGTCCTGCCTGGATAATTTTCCCCAACGAAGAGCTTGGATTAATTGTGAACTTCTTGAAAAACCCGGAAGTTAAAAGTGAACATAGTGAAGTTATCAGGGGTGTAGGAAAAAATAGGCGCAATTATCGAGGGTAAAATTCTTTCAACTATAAACGAACAAGAAGTTTTGATTGATAAACACGGTTAATACGATAACCCAAAAATAAGTCTGATAGTCATAAAAGTCAAATTGAGGAATATGAAGGTAGTTTGAATCAGTGTACTTTTCCTGATTTAGTTTTCATACCGCCCTTTTATAACACTTGGTTTCAGTGCCTTCTTATTCTTCAGAGGGAAGTGAAGTGGATGCTAAAGATGATAATGCATTAAAAACATGTGTTTTGGCTGCAATAAATGTAAAAAACGAGTCAAACAGTTTATTTCTATTTTTTGACTAAAATTTTGACTGACCTTTGAAATATCAAAACATGAAAAAATACATTATTTATAAATAGCATACGGATATTATCAAAGAAGTCATTTCTTATAAAACATTTACAAGTGGGCATATTGCATGGTGGTAATTGAAAACATCATATAGTCACGCTCTAAAAAGATACCAATTTCCTTAATTCCGTTCCCCTTATTTCTATTGATATTTTAGGGAGGAGTAAAATATGTTAGTAAGTACTTACATAGTTTCCATCAAGTGTAGTTCTATTTAAGTTGGAAAATTGTTCATAATATTCTTCTGTGACCTTGTCCTTATCCTGAATCTCTGTTAAAAAATTTTTCCCTCGAGTTTGGCGTTCAAAAATTTTAAATGGAAACGAATGAATATTGTCCGATGTGGAAGAGTTGAATGATGATACGTTCATGAGCTGCAGTTGGAAGTTCCTTGACATTTGAAACCAAAGATCAACCATGTGAAACAGAAAAGAGAACCTTACGTGACAGTTGGCAGACAGCGTGATGAGATAAGGCAGCCGGGGTAAAGTAAAGAAATGATAATAGGGGATGTGGAATGGGTGACAAAGGGAAAAAGACGGAGGGGGTTGGGGTAGTTATGGAGGGCGGTAGGGTCTTGACGAGTGGTTGGGTTGGGCGTGTTTGAACGAGAGTAATGTATGGAAATGGGGTATCGGAGCCGAATAATCAGCCAGTGAGAGACGAATTCGGTACACGCGTACCCTCGCTCACACCGTTGGAAGACTTGGGAAGACTTTCCCATGGAGAAGGAAGGAGACGGAATAAAAACTGTAAAAAAAATGATTTGTGAGTAAGTGAGCGAAATTATATCGTGGCAGGAGTTTGCAGGCTCTCTTGAGTGCGAGATTTTTTAGGGCACTTGGGCTGCCGTGACCAAGGTAGAACTTCAGAAGATACAAGGTCATTTAATATGAATTGTAAATATATGATGGAATAGAATCAACCTGAAGACGCTGACTGCAATGTCAGCGAAACTGTTGTCACTAAAACACAACGGACGCGGTGAAAACCCGAAGAGAATAGAGAGATCATACATTTATGTTGTTCAGGGAAAAACACCAATTACCATTTAAACTTTAGTTCAAAACACTAATTACAAGTAAGACGAACTTAGCTAACCAAAAAGCTTGATTAGGTACATTAGAAAGAATACGACACCTCAGTAGCTTAACTGGCTTAAACTTGACTGGAAATCAGGAGATGAGGGTTTGAATCCTTGTCAAGGCGAATGATTTTTTTAGCATGGAATATTTGCATTAAATGAACTCATTGTTTGGTTTGGATACAAAAACTGATACAAAAAAATGATACAAAAAATAGATATCGCAGTATGAAAATGGCTGTGGCAGCATGATACAAAATAGTACAGCAAAACAAAGAAATATGGATTTAATCCACAACTCTCGTAATTGGTAGGCAATGATGTATTAAAGCATAATAAGCTTATTTTGGCTCCGCAGTGAGTAGAGTGTTGTACAATTCATTTTTTAAGGATTAACTGAAGGTCTTCTGTTATAAGACTTCAGGGAGAGGACTCCAGAATTCATATTTCGTTATGAGAAATGATTTTTACAATGCGACGCTCATGTGACGATTATTTTAATGCCGCAGTTTCCTAAGTACAGTTTGGCACTTCTGTCACCTCACCGATAAATGAAGCTAGGCATGCAGAAGCGGTTGTAATTGCAATACTTTTTGCAATACAAATGAGTTGAAATTTGGGCAAGGTTCCCATGTTACGTGTATTTAGCTGCGCTTAATGGAAAATTAAATTTATAGCTGAGTACTTACCTATTTCATAAAATCCTCGAAATAATTTTTAATCACATTTCTATGTATTCTATTTCGACATCTTTGCATTTTGTTTTTGTTTAAAACTCTAGGCAAGTGGAGAAATACTGCTAAAATTTTACTATTGAATTAATTTTTCAGTTAAATTTATAGTCACCAACGTAATTATTATTCATTGAGATTTATTTTCAGGTAAGTATTAATTGTATCTAATCGTTCATGTTAGTCATTACATATGCCACTTTGCAGAACTTACTGTAACCCTGTACCTTGTGTAGCCTTATTGAATTTTTCTTGGCGTATGACGCTGATCAATTGTTGTTGAATTTCCTGCCCGGTTTGTATCCTATTGTTGACGTTCCGGTGGACGAATTGGCGATCGAAACGTCGGCAACAATGAAGAGTCTGACCAGGCTGCAAACCCGACAACAATTTGTCGACCTACCTTTTGATGTCCACTTCCTCATAACTCCAGATGACCCATATACCTATTGTTGGCGTGGTTCGCCCATTCGATTGTTAGTCCCATTCGACCGCGCGGTTTTATCGGGCGGATTCCATTGCCCTATTCAACCGGCGCCGTCCGTTCGATTGAGCTTTCCTCCCAGCGGATACGGACAGTCGTGATTATTCCGGGACTCATAGGTTCGGAACCGTCGCGTTTATTCAGGAGCGGCTGTGTTGGTGGGTAGAAATGGAAATTAGGAGGAGCAAGGTCAGCTCGACGTGGATGCAGTGAATGTGGAGTTGAGCATGTGGTCACGGCATGCCCGCGACGACTGCCCGCTATCGATGAGGCTGCTATTGAGGCCGCCATGCTTCGTGTCTCCGTTAATAACTCGCAAGAAACAGCCATAGGGTCTTATTGGCAGTTTTAGGGAACTTTTAAATATTTAAATTGGAATATACGACCAGTTTCCATACCAACAGTCCTTACCTCACGTTGGACCTCTCCTGTCATTAAGATGTCCTCTTGGCCAAGTAGATATTTGTCCTTCCTTCCCCATCACTGCCTGAATTTGTTCGGAAAGATAAGATAGGAACCATTTGATAGCGCAATTTGAGAAATTCCATTCTTTTAGCATCTGCAATAGTTATAAGTGTGGTTGATGGAATCGAATGTGTATGAGAAATTGAACATAACAAGCCCAGTTAATAGACTATTATTCATTGCTTTTAATATTTCTTCTGTTACGTGCAAAATTATTGTTTGATTTCTGTGTTCTTTCCTAAAACCAGATTGCCTTGGGTAGAGTAAATTACGATCGCTAATTTATGTATTGATTTGGTGAAAAACAATTTTTTCTTAGTTTTTTTGGCAGTGGTACACAGTAATCTTATTGGTCTGTATTCGCTTGCACTGGAAGGTTTGAGACATGTAGGTATTGGTCGTAGAAGGTTCATTTCTAAATATCTGGAAATATTACACTTAATTGTAGCGAGCAGTCGAGGATATTTAATGGAACGGGTAGTACTCTTGGTACTTACCGCCTTTTTTTATAAATCCATAGGAATGTCATCATGGCCTCTCGCGTTTGGATTGATGTTTTTACATTCTTTGGCGACCTCCGACGGTTTCACGTGTGAAAAAAGAACTGGAAATCATGATTAACTATTTCATTGCTGATGGAGGTTATGGAAAGAATTGTCATCCTTCGGATGGAGAAGTGATTGATTAGAACATCTGGATGAATTTTTAACTTGTCGCTCCTAGATTTTGTAGTTATTCCGACATTTCGTGATTGCTTCTATGTATTTTCTGTATTCTGGTATTCTGAGAATGGCGCGTTGTATATTTTACTTTTCGCTTCTCGAATATTTTTCTTCGTGAGTTTTCGCAAAGCCTTGTATGACACAAAGGCCACTGGGTCGCCATACCTTCTGTGTAATGCTCAGAGCCCATTTCAACGTGAAATTCGTTTCGCTCTACCGTCACCGACAAGATTATGATGAATGTGTAACTCCGTTTAAATGCGCGTTTGGTGAAATCAAATTTAGTGGTCAACTGGAGAATCCTCTGTTAATTACCCATGGTTTCCGGTGATAACTTAGGAAAAATACAATGATTTATTTCGCTTGAAAGTTGTTTTTAATTATCGCATGTGGTACTGGTTAAAAAAAATTTGATCAATATCTCACCGTTCTCCAAGCCTGTGCCAACATCTCGAAGTATTCTTGGCAAAAAATCGGAGGCATTTGCTCTCCCATAGATGAGTTGATGACGCGAATTACTGCCAGGCGGGTCAGCGCTTCTCCCACACTCCTCAATCGTACAAATCGGCCCCGCGTGATTCATCGTACTTTTCCTTCATTTGAACAATTCCCGCCCTCTATGAAACGCTGTCCTTGAACGAGTTCACGATGCGGTTCAATCATGACTCACGATGAGTAGGCGGGAAGTTTCGCGTTTGCAATCATTAAAACTCAAATGAGAATGATTTGATGGGGAAGATTTTATTTTCCTCGTAAGTAACTAATTTTTCCCTTCCATGTCTTTGTACCGTATTGCATTCCGAGCTGGCAAGCATAGAAAGAGAAAAGAAAAAAAATTAGGACCACAGAACGAGTGTCACTTACCTCTTGTGTTTGTAATTATATTCATCTCCCACCAGTGGCATAGATTTTGAAATGGAGGGGTCATATAAATGAGATTTTGGGGCCCTTCCGGGGAGTATGGAGAACACCCTAGTGTAATTTGGGGTACCTACTCCACAGGAAAATTTTGGGGTTTTTGATATTGAAAACGTGATTTTCAAGACTCAAAAAAAAAACAGTAATTTTGTACTAGTATTTATTAAAATTTATTTATATAGGCCATCTTACCCTCTTTTGGTGCCCCTTTTAAAGTCTCAAGGGGGGTTGTAACCCGAAAACCACGCCCCTTGGCCACGCCACTGTCTTCCAGATTTATAACTGACTTTTGCACCATTTTCATGTAATTCGCATGCTTTTAATTCATGAAGTCTGCTGACGAGCGAATTTTTCAATTCTGTTATCGTTGCAACAAAATAATCCACCTGGTATATTTTAACCACTTTTTACTGCGACATACATATCTTATACCAATTAACTTATTTCTTGCGCATGCATAACATGATTGTATCACTATCTTGTAGTGCACATCAAACCTATCACCTCACAAGGCTTCGCACAAATAGGAAGAATTGTGGAAGAGATTCACTACACAATACGCACAACATTACGCGGTGAAATGAGCATGTTACGTACTTGTATTTTTATTCTGGGTGAAACGGGAAAACCATGCCAACCTATGATTGAATTATGAGAAATGAAGGAACTGAAATAACGCCAAGTGGAGCTGTCATGAGTATCGTCGATCTCTATACCTTGTGGTGGGGTGAGGGATATGAATACTATTATTAAGTGCTTCAAATGCCAAAATTTTCTTTTGAAGGAAACATTTAAAAATGGTGTTGAACTACCGCGAATACGACAGATCAGACTGAGTTTCGACGTTTGGAAATCAGCCATTCTCAACTATACTCTCACCCTCCCCTTGTAATTCAATTGCATTGCAGATGGATATGAGCAAAGGTAATGGGCTTGGATCAATGGAAGTTAGTTTAACGATAGTTATTAAGAATGATAATGAATAGTTTTTGCTTTTCACTTAGTATTAAAATCGTTAAGTGAATGCTTGTTTCATGCATTAGTTATAAATGCTTTTCCGCCCAGCAGTTTGGACGTAACGATGAATTCAAAGTATATCCAAGAGTATAAAGGCCCGGTTACATGATAAATTAACGCGCACGGGTTAATGTTTAAATGTATGAACGCGAGAATGAACTCCCAAATGCACCGTATAACGCATGCAAAGAAAATATAACCTGCTCTAATTTGGTTCATGCATTCGTACATGTTCCGTTCCGGTCCACCAAAATCATTCACGTAAACGTACTTTAACTCGTACTTGTTAATTTACCGTGTAACCAGGCCTTTACAGAACAGAATGAACAATACAAAAGCATGCAGGCAGCTGGGAGCTCATCAAATTGCAATGCGGTGGTTCCTAAAATCCTCCCTTCGACAGCACTCTTCTTAATCATGCTTCAAAATCAACTGTCGATGTGCACCACGAAAATGAGGGAGGCTGGGGCGCGTTTGACAGCAGCGAGCCCTTCAAAGCGTTTCCTTGCCGTCACTCGTCAGAAATGGCCTCGCGCGTAAATCCGCCCGAGTAATTGTATTACGGCAATAAGCCGCAGGTCACGTCACTGGTTGCAGGTGCAGACGGAGGTAAATGATCCATCAACCTAGATTCGGAATGCCACGCGGCTACGCGACCAAGGCAACGCAACCAACTAACTACGTATCCTCGACTGGAGGTGGGATATTCACCCTCTAAGTGGGTCAGATCGGGCTCAAAAGTATATATTTTTCAAACATTTTGTGTGCATCAAAATTATTTTCTGCACAAGTCATCAACAAAAATCATTAGATAAATCGGAAATTATTAAAACGTGCGATTTTCCCAAGGCGAGCATGTATTTCATTGTTCATTGTTGGTAGTAGTTCCCTTTTATAGCGATTCTCTTCGGCAATTCTTTGAATTGGTAAGTTGGCAAAAAAATTAATTTGACCTATCGTGTAAATACTGATGAAAAGATGGAAAAGTTCTCTGATGAGCGAAGAAACATTGGCTCCCGGGGAAATTTTTTAAATTGCATTTGAAGGTGTTTTTCTTCCCAGGAGGGAACATCGACCACTTTTTCACCTTGTCATTTGCCACGAAGATCCCTTCATCCCAGGCGAGAAGTTCATCCTCATAGGATTGGTTTGCTTCCACTTCTGAACTGTGTCCCTGCCGTGATCACTCCGTATCACTGCCTCGACGTCTTAGCTCTCTGACCGGTCGCTCACCAATTGGGGCTCGTGTCCTTGCTTCAAACGATAATCTTCATCGTCCAAAATTTCCTGAACAAATTTTGCTGCTTTGTTTTCACGTAGTCTTTGACTTCTAATTCAGAACAGGAAAACGACATGATATTCTTCTCTGGGATCTGAAATTGTAAAAAATTAGACAAATAATCAAAATTTTAAAAATGGAAACATGGTATTCATTATTTGAATGAACACTTGCATAGCTATTTTTCAGTGAGTACTTCAAATTCATTTTTTCTCCAGCACTACTTAACACTTTTTAACCGCAATATTTTGCAAAATTAGGCCTTGAACATTTTAAACTCCCAAAGGCTTCTTGATAAAGTTTTCCACTTATTTTACTGCGTGCGATGCCACGATGGGAAGGAACCTTTGGCTTTAGACTGAGGAGATTCGAAAATCACACGCATACATACAGTGAGTTCAAAAAGTATTCGGATAGCTCTTTTTTTCTAGCTATTATCTACATTTTCTCTGTGTTGCGCGTATGTTTCTGGCTTGCATAGATTCTCAGAGTATACTGTTCACACTATTTATTCATGTATACACTGCGGCAAGAAAAAGAAATGATAAACTTTCGAAAAATTAAATAAAATAGAAGCATAGCTTCAACGGTGTCGCACAAAAAGTATTCGAACTCATAAATTTTTTATTTTAGATGAAGTTGTAAGACACATTTCACGCAATACTTCTCGTATCTCGTCAGTGAAAATTACGCGATCCCATCTTCCTAGGGGCTCAGATTGATCTTCCGCGCGAAATCTACCTGCCTCTTTCGATTGACGACACGTCCTCCTTGCTACTCGGCCGTGGTAACTGTTTTGCTTCAACACATGCCGGACGGTATGGACCTACATGTACGTTAACACAACACTTCTGTAGATAAGCAGTTACCTTGGAAGTGTGCTGGTTTTTGGGTCCATCTTGATCTCCCGCACGATGAATCGGCTGTCACTGTCAGTCAATTTCCGCGGGCTTCCGCTTCGAGAGTTGTTTATAAGAGCCTTGGTGTTTCCCAACCGATTTATTATGTCGTACAAAGTTGACCTAGGTCCAGTGGCGGCGCGTGCGTGTACGCATGTTAGCAAGTGCACACCCAAAGATGAATAAATAATAAAAGAAAACTATTCCTTTGCAACGAGAAGGATAAAAGCACTGTCTGCATATGCAAGAAACATGAAGCTCCGAACGCTACAGCTATCTCCTTTTCGAATTCACCGCTCTACAAGTGTGCGATCCCGTGGCATCATGCCGGGCGCATATTCGGTCTGTGCGATCGCTTGAGGGAGCTCTGGCGGGACGAGGTAAGCGGGAGGGTATGTGCTGTTCAAAGGGGCGATGGGAGCAGACTCAAAACCATTCGAATGCGCACGCGCATATTTTTGGTGACTGACTAGCAGGTAGTGTAGTAGTGTAGCCGCCACCTACACTACCTGCGCCCGGGATCCTAGTCCGTCTACAGAGCCATCTGTATAGCCGTTTTCTACACTACTTCCTCTTAGGGTGTAACTCATTTTGAATCAATAATTTACATGCGCGAGGACTTCCGGAAAGTCTCTAGTGTCGTTGCTCTACTAGGATTTATTGTTGACAATAACATTCAAAGCACTTTCAGTGTAAGAAATAAACTACTGAAAATTCTGGTGACAATTCCGATGACAACCAGTGAGGCAGAGAGGTGTTTTTCCAACCCTTAAGCGTGTTGAAACATTTTTACGTAGCAAGATGGACGAGGACAGGCTCAGTGCTTTGGCGATGTTGTCAATTGAAAAAAGTTCCTGGGTTGTATCTAAGGTTTCAATGACAAGGTGATAGACAAGTTCGCTCAGAAGAAGGAAAGGAGAATGAAATTCATCTACCTTCACTTGTAAAGGTGTGTTTAGAATAATTATTTTCATTAGCATGCTAATATTATTTCCTTTCATGCAATTTTTAGGGTAGAATGTACCAGTAAAATGTTTTGCTTGCTATGTATTCTATTACGACGAAATATGATGCTCATGGATTAGGATTAACATAATATAATTAAATCATCCAATATCTGCTGTAATGCACACCCTAGATAAATTACCACCAGCCGCCACTGCCTAGGTCGTCCGACAAATCCAGCTATTTGATTGAATGCTTTACATTGATTATAGTGTCTAATAATGAGCTTTCGCTCAGCTTCAGTCGTCTCAGTTGCCTTTCGTACCTTGCCTGTCAACACTTCAGGTCGCCATTTGGTCAAAGATGCGTTTCACCTCGCCACAGCCAGGGGGAAGCATGTGCGCCCACAGCTGGACAGCAATGACACCAGTGGGCTCCGGTAAATGCGTGGAAATCGACGTGCACAGCATGTCCAAATATTTTTTGCGCGCGAAATTTTTACATATTCGTCTATTGGAATCAATTTATGGAGAAGAAGCGTCTAATTCTAGTTCTTTCAATTTGTAAACTTATACCAGGGCAGGAAATGATAATACTACATTCATGTTGAATCCGAAGAACAAGTGCGAAGGAGTCAAAATGGTAATAATGGCTGCAAATAAGTAGTGTCCGAATGCTTTATGCACTCACTCTAACTTGGCTTGGGCGAAACGTAACGAAAAGAAGGGAATTGAATACTTTGTTCCAAACCTCCCAGGCAACACAACAATTGTGGCCATAATGTAGCCATACTATGGCCATAGTGGGTTGCTATTATGGCCCCATTATGATTTTGACCCCCGGCCATAGTGTGACCAAAGTGTAGCCCGCCATAATGTGGATTAAGTATGGATAATACACTTAATATTTATACCAATTGAATTAACCAACTTCCATTTTAATAACTTACCAACTAACCTGTATCAATAGCAACCGTAATACATTTATGTTTACAAATGTTGATTTGCCAATCTTTGTCCTTCCTGAGACGATACACAGTGTGGCCATAATTGTGCATGTTTGGCAAGCTTAACTATGGCTTGCCGCTTGCAACCACAGTCGGGCTATAATATGGCAAGCCATTGCCATAGTTGCCACAGGTAAACCACAATTCGGCACAGTGTGACCATAATTGTTGCGTTGACTGTTGACTATTTGTGCAGTGCCACAAGACTAAGGCGGTCGGGCGGGCGAGAAAGTTTCAAATATCCCCGTCGCGACGGTGCATTGCGTTTGCCAGTGCGACTGTGGTTTCGAAATGTCGTATTGTGTTTCCGTAATATGAATCCAAAGCGTGTGAAATGTGATATTTACCTCAGGAATAGATCGTCAGCGAAGAAATGAGAAGCAACCACTCGGAGAGGTTTAAAGTTTCGCCACACCAGCAATGGCAGTAGTATCCATGAGTCAGCGCGACTGAGTTTTCAATAAGCCGCCTTTGTTTCCGTAATTTGAGTATCACGCATGTAAAACTCGAATCGCATTTAGAAGACATTTCTATAGGGCTAGAAATTCGATACGAATGGAAGCATATGTATTAAGGAGGAACCTGCGCTTCGAAATACTGCTTTCATTAGTTAGATAAACTCGATAACAACGAGTTAAAATTGCTCAATTAGTCATTCATAAAAATTAAAAGTAATGCTAAATCAATCAAAATAGCTGTACAATGCATGAATTTTACTTAAAATGGAATAATCTAGTGATATGAAGAATGGCTGTTATATTGACTCTTAGGTATCGGAAGAATTTAAGTACTTTCTCTGGAAATACAGTAAAGCTTTATAACTACATCATTTGTGATGAATAAAATGAACTTAACTAATGAGACCTTTTGCTCTGTTAATTTCAACCTAATTTGGAAAAATGGTTTATTTATAATTGCTGACCACCAACTTGACAACGCTGCCAAAATATCGTAGTTTCACAGCGGTTGAGCACCTTTGTTTGTTTACGTTACCTCGTAGAGTTACGTTGCGTTGTGACATAATTACTCGTTTTATTATCCCTTTTACTTTGCCTTAAGTTATTAAATATACCTTTGGGCTGAAGTGATGGCGTCATTATGCCGATTTAAAGGCAAATTTGTGTCTGAGGGTAAAGGTAAGAGCTTGGATTATTTGAGGAAACGAAATGTGGCCGAAAGTGAATCCATCAATTCCATCGAAGCGATTTCAACGAGTGCATCTGTTGAAGGATACCGAATCGTTTACGTGCATTTTTAATCCATTAAGAAATTTTTTGCAATATTTCCCAACATAAAGTGTCCATCATTGTTTAAATAATCAATGTTTATGTCTTGATTTATGAAGATTAAAGTCCCTGTCGAATGACTGACACAAAGCTCTTAAATGTTTATTTCTTTGTAGATTTTCCATTCAATAGCCTCATCCATACTATTAATAAGGAGTTGATTAGTGAAAACTAGAAATTAATGTGTCAGTTATAACCCAAATGTAATTCGAATCATTAGTATCAGGATAATTAAATAATACTTGTTCCTAGTGCCGAAGTTTCAGTAAATTTGGAAGGCTGGCATTGCAACTTCTACGGACTCACTTATGTCAGCTGCCATCGATTGTTCAGGAATGCATCCTAATTTTTATCCTCCTGCAATGACTTCATGAATAGGTAAATGTATTTACCGTTGTTTTTTCAAATTATGCTAATTGGACCTTTGGAAAACGTATCAAAGTAAATTGTTTGGTCAGTGAAAAAGGAAGTACTCTTGTCTATTTTATTTTATACTTTCGAAGAATTACATGGGTGAATATTCGATTAATTAGTACGTTCGCGAAGTTGTATTTCCAAATCTATATATATAAAAGAAAGTCGAAAATCGTGTTAGTTAGAACACTTATAACTCGAGAACGGCTGCACCGATTTCAATGAGATTTGGTTCTTTGGATTCGTCTCAGGCGGGGTTAACATATAGGCCATTAAAAAAAGGATAATTTCACAAAAGAAATTCATCTCTTTCTAACAATATGTTTTTAGGAGTTAGCAACGCAACAGCAATTGATAAGTCGGACAAAACTACCAATTAAATTATTTGTTTTGTTTTTACCCGTTTAATAACTGAACTTCGTAACAATATAATATTTTAAATACTAAATATATTCAAAATATTGAAATTGCATTTAAAATATTTAATTCTAGCTAATTTTAAGCCCAGCTCGAGTTGACTCTTCACTACCGTGTTTGTAAACAAATCTCCAAGCAATTGTTGACAAAAGGTAATGTCCGTGTTCCTGTCGAGGAATCGAGCAGTTTGATTACGCTTTCTCCGAATATTTGCAATTTTTTTTTGGAAGGTGAGCTCATCAATAAAGAGTTCCAGAATATGATTGATCACCACAAAAATCAAAAATGGTTGATTGAGTGAGCAATTTCGACGGCCTAGAACGAAGATGTGGATCACTCAAACTAGGTAAATCAGGATCAAATAATTGGTACTCTGCATGAATTCAAATCTTTTAACTGAGTAATAAACGAAGACGAAGTCACCAACCATCTAACTGAATATATAAAGTCCTTGGACGTACCTTGCTTACCACGGCACGATTAACAGCTAAAGGAAGGCTCTGTGTTCATGATATTTCGAAACCTAAACTCACCATAGCTATCCAACGGAACGCGTTTGGTTATTTAAAAAATTGATAATGAATGTGACTCACGCGACTTTACTCAAAGGAAAACTCAAAGATGAGGAAGTTCTCATTCCTCATCTTTCCATGATCCCAACATATATGCCCTTTTGAGCTTAAATGTATTCAATTTCCAAGTAGTGTTGCATTCGCGATAACGATTAACAAATCGCATGGTCAGTCTTTCAGTTTTAGTGATGTTTGTGCTCATGCGCTAATGAAAACCCATGATTTTCTCATGGTAAATTAAACCTGCTATGTTTACGAGTCGGTAAACCATCCGCTGTATTTCTCCCTTCGCTTCAAGGGCGCAGCTAATACTACGGGTCTTTAGGGTATGGAAAACTCGCTAAGGTAAGCGAGAGGTGTGGGGGCCCTCCCCCAGACATTTTTTCAAGATAAATGGTTCAAAATAGCGGATTTTGTGGCTGTGTGAATAGTTAAATACCTATGTTTTGTTTGTTACCTATCCGTCCCCCTAATATTAGTAACAAAGTTTTTTATAAATAAGTTCTCTGAGCTCTTGGGGAGGTTTTACCCCCCAAAACCCCCCTCGCTGCGTCACTGCTTCGCTTCGCCATATTTATTTAGCGTCATCTGTTTTATATTGCACCTGATAAAAGAAAAACTGTTGTTTATCATAAGGTGCTTGACGCACTACATTAAACCCGAATGTGTAGGACACACCGAAGTGCGTTTACGCAGTGCATTTTTTCCAAACAGAGATACTGTAACTGGCGCGCCTAAAGTCATTTGATACGAATGCTGCTGCTTCATAGGGGCTTTTCTTACACGATTTTGAGCATCAGTCAAGCGTCGGTCTGGCGTTGTGTTAACCTGCCCCGTGAACGGGCTAAGTTTACGCAACAGACTTGGACTTAAAAACTTTTTTTTACGGTTAAAAGCCAGCATCAAATAGCCAGAAAGTGAATGCGTATAATTTTTATTTCATTAACTGCTTTTTAAAACTACAATGCCCAACATTTCTTAAGCTATTTTCATGCTCATTTACGTAGTTTTATTGAATTAGTATCTTATTTTATTATAATAAACACGGTTATAAACGATACAGCCGCTCTTGATTTATAAATGTGTAACTAAACTGTTAGTTCATTGATTGTTAGGGGGTACGAAGTCCGCCGGGTCAGCTAGTACTACATAGTCGGTACCCAACAACAATATGCTTGTCTCGTGGTACATTAATTTGCCTGTACACCTTATTCTAGACATTTAATATCAATTAAACTGATGATTAAATACATAATGCGCTAGATTTTCTACTTTACGCTTAGAACTTCTATTTAAATAAGTAAGTATTTTCTACAAGTTGAAAACGATGCATATTTTTCGAAATAAACGTAAAAAAAATTTGAAGTAGTATTCAGAAGAACAGATAAACTATCGCAAGTCTCATTATATTCTATCATTTTCGCTTTTGAAGCGATACGCCGACAATTTCAAGGGATGTATTGAATTCCGGTCATTATTATTCGCATGTTTAATAAAATGTAGTCGCATATAGGAATTACTTTAACAACCAGCACTGATAAATTTCATACTTCGGTGTATAGCACGTTTCGAGATGAACTGAATATTCGTTTAATGAATACGTAGAAAAATGACTCCGAAAAATCCAATTCACTGGAATTATGCAGCGGTCGACAGGTGCAATATCGCTCTTCATATTTAACCTCCGTATATTTGCAACGTTGCCACTACCTCCGCCGCATAATGGCTGCTCGCTCTGGAGAAAACCGGAAGTATGTTCTTTAAACTTAAATACTGGCGCTAACATATCGGTAACCCCTACTAAAAAAATAGATATATTAAGCATCGATGTCTATTTTATGCTGTGCTAATTTTTTAACGATATATTTCGGGCCAAATTTGAGAAAAAAAATGTTTTACAAGGGAAGGTCATCATTCTCCCATAAAGACAATGTATTTCAAGGTGGAAATCCGTCATTTTCAAATCCATAAATCTTTCTTAAATGGCCGGTGACATAGTAATATTTTTTCACTATTCGATAGAAAAAATAATGAGCAACAACATATGTCAAAATAATGGGAGGTTTTCGGGCATGTTTGAAATGATGGTTCCTCCTTAAGGTGGTAAAATTAGTCGAAAAATGACAAAATCAAAAGTTTACGCTTGGAAAACTTGTCCAAAGAATAAGATAATCATATATCCATTGAGAAAAATCCTACTTTTAATTACTCAATACCTCCGTAGATAATGTATTCAAGTATTATAAATGAATCTGCGACATTAAGTAGATCGCCTCAATAAAGGGATATAAAACAAATATGTGATGCATGTGAACAAACAGCACGCCATTGCAGTACAATCAACAACTCCTCCCAGTTTACTAGCTTGAAGGGAATTTTTATTTTCGCCGATCAATGCGCGATAAAGTTTTGACACAGAAATTTATGCTGCCATAGTTACAATATTATGATATATATATTGGTCATAATTCGTTTTTAAATTGGGTGAGCTTCGAAAAATGCATGGGCGTACTCGAAATATCCATCTGGGATAACGGATAGTGTAAAGTAACGTGGGTGTGGAATTAGTGGTTATAAATCGATGCTGTGCCAAGGCGAAGCATAAAGAAGTATGTCGCATTCGTTCCCCAGTGATAAAAATTTACGATTTCCCCGTTGAAATTCCTAAAAATTCAATGCTTTCCATGATCGATTGTCCTTGCTTCCAGGTAGCGAAACGATAGTGGCAGAGATGACAACGAGGCGAACACGTTTTATAACTTCAATGGGTGGATGGTTTACAGTTCGTATGAAGGTTCACAGCCACGGAACTGTGTAATTCACGCATCTGTAATAAGTGGCCGAAGCATAGGAAGAGATGTCGGACTCCCTAAAAAGGCTTGTGCCAGAGCGGAAGGCAGATGAGTGGAATTCATGTGGTTTGTGGAACGAAGCAAGAATGCGAGCCAGTTAGTCGACGCGGTGAGTTACGGAAAAGCGCACCTCCGAAACGTTGTATGTCCCAATACTTCAACCTACTTTTTAAACCACCGCCCTTTGACCCACCTTGCAAAAGTGATGCCAAAGCGGGGTGGGAGGATGTTTGAGTGTGTACGAAAACTGTTTGATGGCTTTGTTGCGCGCACCGGACAAAGTGCATTCTGGACTCTAGTAGTCGGGGCGGGGCCGTAATGACCGAAGGTGCTGCAGCCTAGCGGAGGACAAGTGGAGGTTACTTCTTTCTCCTTAATTTCTCCCCATTACCGGAAGAGTGGTTACATTTTTGAAATTCCCGACAACGAGAGAAATTTTTTCACTCAAAGTACTCCCATTAATCGCATGCAGTTTCCCGTGATTCGGTTCATCACGTTTTATATTTACCTTCCTATATCAAATTGATATCTATTAAAAAATATGTATAAATGGTAAAATTTCCATGCTGAAATTCAAATGTTTTTATCCAAAGCAGATAGAGCATGGTAATTTTAAGTAGGATCCACTATAAAGAAATGTCATGAGATTTAAGTAGCCGTGATTTTATAATAGAAACAAAACAATATACCACTAGTTTCCACTAGATACAGCTATACAGATAAAGCTACATATAACCTAATGTTCAGTTCCTGCAACCACAACCAATGCTCAAATTATCTCAAAGGAATATTCGCAATAGATGCAGCTGTGGAAATTACAAAAAAGCGCTCTAAGAGAAAACTAAGGCTTGATTAACTGTAGACTATATAGAGTGACATTTATTGATAACTGCGATTCAAAATTAAGGCAATGCTTAAGCGTTGAGTTCGATTGAGCTAACGTTTTGCAGGGTCATTAGGCTAACCAATACCTCTCAATGCTATTCAGATTAGTTTATTATCTCTAGAGAAAAAAAGAGTAAACAGAGATAAGTTTACAACCGTTTGCATACCAGATTGATCGGCTTATGAATCACATACATTGATAACAGTAATTCCCATTTATGTGAGTGCGTTATATACCAGATTTTGGAATGAAAAAATCTTTAAATACCGACCATTTATGACAAAATAAGTAACTTCAGCAAGGAGGAACGTATAAGATCTTTAGAAGTGCAAATGCTACCACTCCACGACCTCATATATTGTTCTGTTGGCATTAATAGCTATTATTTTTAGAAGACTTTCATATTTTACGTTTTAAATAGCTAAAAATTGGTTTCCTTTATTAAGAGGAAAATATTCTTAACGATGATGTCTAATAGATGATTCTTGAATCGGAGTATTTTCTAATCTGAGTAAGACGGAAATAATTCCATTTTGTGCTCACGGCCTGGAACTTGAGGACGCTTAGAAAATATCCTTATCTAGAGTCAATATACTTTAGAAATAAATTGAATTTAGAATAAAATCACGTCATCATGTACCCACGCTGCACGTTGATTGTGCTGGGAACTCGCATACGGTGTGAGGCATTCAAACTTGCACACTGTACGTGATGTGCTTTCGGAGGAAACCGAATGCTAACCGAGTGAGAAGTATTCGATTTTATGCATGCAATGGCGTCTAGGCTATGGATTAACAGTTCTAGTAATTAAGTTTTGGCGGAGGTTTAGGAAGCAATTGAATCATCTAACCCAACTATATACCTGCATTACGTACCTAAAGTCCGGTAGTACATTTATTAATTATGAAGGAAAATATCTCTCTCTTGCTCACACTAATTAATCGGCTTATATCCTTCTCGTCCTATTTCACGTACACAATTTTACATTAACATGGATTTTGTGAATCCTTCATCCTTTTATGCTGCTAAATTGATTACCTCTCCCAGTTTTTCATAACTTGAAAAAATATTCTTTGTTTGCATGCTATTACGCATTGAGTTCTACCGTAACTCCCCACCGACCTATCTAAGCATACGTAATCATTCACGCTGCATTCTTAACAACAAGCCAGTCCATTAAAAGAGTGTTTGCTTTGTGAAATGGAATTATTTACCCACGCTCGTGTAGATAATTAAACTGAGAGAAGAGGAAACACTGACTGAAGGAGACTTTGAGGTGGAAATGTCGTCTTACAACATTAAAATTAGGAATTCCCAAATTGCTACCTCAAATACCACAGGGGTATGATGCATAGTAAAATCTATTGAATAGCATTTTAACTCGTTCCCATTCATAGCTGAAGCATAAATGTCAGCTGAGAAAAATGACAGGTGGATATAATGACCGAAAATCCTGTATGAAATAATCTGATTAAAGAAAAATGTTGGTATTGTGTAAAAAATTCATTTTTAATGAAATGAATTTTTTCCGTTCAACCTGTAATTAAAACCCTGCACTTATACTATAAATAGCACAAGTAATACGCCTTGAAAACTTCTTGGCTGTAGTGTGTTCAATACTTTGGGCTAATCATGAGAATCAGTCAGTCAGGAAATTGTTTTATATAAGAATTTATGAAATGAAGTTGTACGTAATAACCACATTTTACTCCAGAGAACTTCTCTCTGAGAACCTTTCTCTATATCACGATTACCTGCACTAACCTAATGCCACCGATGCATCAGATTTTCTACCAGCTGGTTTATTTAATAGTTAAAGGGAGAGCTCACCTCAGACTAAGTCAGGCATGTGATTTCAGTTGTTTTTTGTACTAGTTCGTTTCCCTGGGCCTCCTCGCCTCTCGTGGGCTCCCTTTGTTTTTCGAGAGTCCGAAGACCTTAAATGTAGTAAATTAATGATTTTTTTGCGGTGAATATTATGAATATTATTTTTACTCAAAATTTTCAATTTTCCAATTCTTATATGCATGAGTACAGACTGTATGTATTCACCGTTTGAAAATGGGAATATTTTCATAGACTATTTTTTTCTTGCCATAGCTATTACGTCCCTAGAAATTGTTGAGCGATACTTTGACATTTTCGAATGAGTAGTTCGCAATAATGGAAATTCCATCCGAAATCGATTTCAAACCATTTCTCCCTATCTCTCTCCGGCTTCCATTTTGTGAACTCAGGCTAACTCTCCCATGCACGTTGATTTTGAAAGAAAAAAGCCGTCGGCGAAGCAATTTCGCCGCAGATACAGCCCCGGGCGTGACTTTCACCTATCAATCACTTGCAAATGGACGCTCACAGCCTCACAGGCGGTTTGGAGCAACATAGGACTTGAAAAAAAATACATGGAGGTCGTGATATTGCTGGAGAAATTTTTGCGAAACTGAGGCTTAAATTCAGTGGGGTAGAGAGGAATTTCGTTCGTGGAGGGGGTCCAAAACCAGGGGGGAATATTAAAAAAAAAAACAGGCTACTAAGTATAAGGGTTTAAACGAGTTTTTACTCTTTTCATAATCAAATGAACTCATTTTTCAAAGAAATCAATTGTAAATTCATGATTGTTAAATCTTGTTTTATTTTATGATGAAGCGAAGTAATTGTGCTTTTGTATTTCGGGGAGACGGGTCCGGGACCCCGAGACCACCCCTTCTCTACGTTACTGCTTGAATCTACACATTAGCATGCATTATTTGTGATGCTAAAAGGTACCTATGCATCAGCTCATTGAAGAGGTCCGTGTTATATTGAAAATACAGTTGATTCCGGCTCATGAGAGTGCAATTAAATACTAAATATCTAACGTAAAATAAAACATGAAAAATGAATGAATTTGAGGATTAAAGTCAATTTGGTTGTAATGCTTTTTAGATTTACTAATCTGAGATACATGCTCACTGAATAGAATTAGTTTGATCTTGAGGATAAATGAACCAAATTCGTTTCTGCTATTTGATAACATCATATAATTACGTATGTTCTGGGCGAATATCATCTAGGAATAGCCATTTCAAATGACTTTGCATCAATATTTACCGGAGAAACTTATAGTAAATCCTAGAATAGGTACGGTTCTTACATATTCGTCCAAAATGAGCAATTCGCTTTCATACATTAAAGGAGGAACACTAAAATTACTAACAATAACTCGAAATTCAGGTATACGAGAAAAAAAGGCCGTCAGTCCAACGCATAGGAACGAGTATTCATACGAAATTTCAAGTAGGTATTGAACGTAACTTGGGAAAAGGAGACGATTAAAGATGATACCTCGCTAAAGGCAAGGTTTTTCTTAGCCTCGACCTCAATTTTCGTCTTGTAAGTACCACCTCAGTATTTCTACTCCACGCGTTCAGCACACCCGAACTCAGATACCTGCATACGTGGCTCCCATTGCATGCATTATATAGTTTTGCCCCTTCTTCCAACGTGTCTCCGAAGGAAGTCGGAGTGGGCCAGAATGCCTCCGATTTTCGGGCATCCCGAGGGAAATCAGACCGCAGAAGAAGTGCACCGGAAGAAATAAAATAATTAAGCAGGAGAAGAGGTACCTTCGTTTGTTCCTCAACGGAAGGTGGCAGTAGTAGCCTCCTCCGACCCTGTGTGCCCTAAGGAGTACCACATAAGAAAGCAATTTGTATTTATTTCAGAATGTTAGGTTGGAAATTAAAAATTGCAACGAATTTTGAAAATTATTTGTCGTAACACCAATCAAGAAAACGTATTGCCTAAGAAGTCAAGGTCGCATGGACAATTGTCTCAGTCCCCCTGGCTGAGATTTCACAGAGGTTCTTTTTACTCGCATTGATATCAGGAAATGTTAGGTTAACAATCCAGTTTCCATGTTACCGCTCTCCCCGTTTCGCAACCAGTTTCTGCACTATCTCCATTGTTTTACCGTTTTACTCTTTTAAAAGATGTCGACTGAATTCTCAATGACAAGGGTCAATTTTAATTAAAGATATTTTATGTAATTAATCCATAAAAACGTGAATCACTCAAGTTTTTCATAACAAGTTAAGTCAAACGTTCACTTCATGGGAAATTACCTCCTGACCACTAAATTCAGAGATTTAATGGGAAAAATATTCAGTTAGAATCGCTGCATAATCTAAAATCAACTGCGGCAGGCGATATGTAGTGGATTTGCAATCCTGATTAAATGAAAAAGAGATATGGCAATTTTTCCACAAGTTTGTATAATACTATACACGTTTCAACCGTAATTCCATTCTCAAGTAAGGTGTGAAGTTGTTTGAAATTAGGACCTATATTAGTTACAGTTCGGATTAGTGGGGAGTGGAGGGAGAGGGTTGGGGAAGGAGGGGTGATATTTGCCATTGGGTAGTGCACTCGGAGGAAAAGTGTACATCGGCCAGACTGGCCGGAACTTAATCACCATGGTTAAGGACAACAGAAAACCTTTGAAGAAAGGAGATCCAATTTCTCTCGTGGCGAAACATCCCCCAGAAGGAAAATATTATTGTGATTTTGGCCCGGAGATCTTTCACGTGCATAGTACAGGCCGAATACTGGACTCTGTGCAAATTTTGAATTGTGGACTTTGAAATTGTGCAAGAAGGGGACATTTATTTGATGAACGAACAAACATTCATAGACCACTTCTCACTCCTTATTTCCCAAGCGCACTCAAGGTCGTTTTACACGGGGCACGAATATGCGCAGGTTAGAACTGCATTAATTTTTTAAAATGGCGTGGAATTGCGCGAATGCTTGCACGAAATATGAACAGGGGCTATTTTGCCATCTCACGTCCACGCACACTCGCATGCGTTCTGGCAATTCACCGCTTTACACGACGTAATTTTGACTGCGCCTTCGTACCCACGTCAGATTGTGCAAGTACGTGCCCCGTGTAAAACGGCCTTTATACCCAATGGCGCTCCCCCCCCCCCTTTCCTCAACCTTCCCCTCCCCACGAACTGCATGCGTGAAAGGGTCGTGAAGAATTAAGACGTGAGGAGATCGGGTTGGTGTGGTGGCTAGAGTGTTGGCTTCCCACCCAGCGGGCTCGGGTTCAAATCCCAGCAGTGGCAGAGAACTTTCAGAGACTGCCCGATCCCTGCTTGAGTGTTGCAAGTAAGACATTTCAAGCGCAACACTCCGCCCGTCGGATGGGACGTTAAGCCGTGGTCCCCTTGGCGCCTTTCGTTAAGAGCAGGCTAATGCCGACGCCCTCCACCCTTCCTTACCTACCCCTCCCTCATGGCGTAAATGACCTTACCTCTCGGTCGCCTCATACAAGTACCACACCAATTAAGGCGTGAGAAGTTGCCAGATATTTTCATCAATGACGGTTAACTCCCTTCACTATGTGTACATGCTACTTCCACGCACTTTACTACGACTTATCTCTGCGTACCTTTTCGTTGACATTGAAACAGGGAGAATACACTGTTTTTTTTTTTTTAACTGCTCCTGATTTCCAAATTTCACATTCTACTTCAGAATTAGCTGACGGTCGAAACGCGTGGTATATTATTAAATAAATTTGCGGAAATATCCACTTTACCACTCATCCTGAGATTTTTTCCTCCCTGGTTTTGAGGGCGTTGAGCGAACGCGGGAGACGGCTTGAGGGCAAAGGTCGAAATGTTGGGGATGGGTGGAGTAGGGAGTGGGGGAGGGGGTAGAGGACCGGTTAACGACGACCCATGAGCCCACGACTGCTTCCGATTCCCGACGTGGAAGTCCCATCGCCCCCGCTCACCCCCTCGGCCCATCTAAAACAGATGTCTTGAATCCGTCCGCTCAATCCCTTCCTCCCAGATTCCATTTAATTCCGAATCTCATTGTTTGACTGCGGTCATTCCCTTTTACGGCGATATTTCCCCGCCACCAAAGGGGCGGAGACGACGGCTGATCCTTAGTTAATCGGAGCGTCATAAACGGAAACTTCCTCTTTTAAAGGCACAGGCAATCGCTCGAAAATTAATGGCTCGATTCGTAGTTTAATCATGCGTACACGCTCAATAAAAATTAGGTACTTTGGTTCAATGTTTCAATCTCAACGAAAAGGTATCTTGAGATAAAGAAAAGTAATGTGCGAAGAAATAGCATGTATAAATAGTGAAGAGAGTTTACGATCACCATTAATTCACTTACACTACGCGTTTCGACAAATTCACGTCATTTTGAGTTTTTCGGCTGACGTTAATCTCTTTCACTAGTGATGGATGGATCACTCGGTTGACAGTGAGTCATTTATAAGTGTTGATAATATAAGTTGTGGTGCCCATACGAATAACGGAATTAATTTGGGGTTAGTTCGTTATATATCAATTTTGGCGAAGAGGATTTAGTTTTTATATTCCTTAATTGCCTACAATTACGTATCCTAGTTGTATGTACCTTACGTTAGCGATAGCAAATCAATGCTATCTTTATGAAAAAAACAGTTCCCTGACCCATTGTAAGAAAAGGCCAACATATCATCCCTTTCGTCGAAGGCCTCGTCAACCTCTGTGCGCAGCATAGGCCTGCGATGGTTAAAACGGGCTAGACTCTGACCGATTCATACAGGGTACGACTTGCTTATGTGAGCGCCGAAATAAAAATATTCACCGGGAACACAAATATTATCGTCTAATTAAGAATAATATTGACCTGTGGATATGAATGCATATTTTTTCTGTTTTGCAGGTGGATCAGTTTCAAAGTCGGCCAATTCTCTCGCCGATATTTTTCAAATATTTTTATTGCATACCAGGGTTCGAGAACTTTTGTGCATATGAGTGAAACTGCTTGAATCTTTCGGAGCCTTTAACTGCTAGTAAATTGCACTTGCTTTTTAATTGTTAAGTAAATTGCTTGCTTTAGTAATTAGCAAATTGCAGGAATTCTTGCTCAACTTTTGCGCTAATTAATAATACTTTTGCGGCCATAAAGACGCACAAATAAATTTTCGTGACGTCTTTGGATTGATCCATTTTTAAACAGACCTACCTATCTGATAATACATTTTTGGTCGTGCCGGCGCGTTCAAAGGCCATTCCATTGAGACATTTTTTCACCATTTGCAGGCGAGTAAAAATGGCTCCAACTTTGTATGTAGGTGTCTGTAACACGTGCAAACTGATTGTTTTTATCATTGATTTAATTTTTTTCTTGTTATCCATTATTTAATACAATATTTTCTCCCTCATTTGCAAGTAGAATATTTTTTGTTCATATAAATGCTAAATTCTATTCCCTTTTTTTAATTTTATTGAGATATTTTAACGGCTGAAATCATAAAATTTCCATAACTAAACATTTGTTTTGTATTATTATTATTATTATACGAGTATTTGAATTCAGCCAGATTGTTGATCGATTTCACGATAAATCTATTTCAAAGTATTAATGACATAATTTTAACGAATGAATTCATTAAAAGTAAAAGTTACGTAAAGGTAGGTCCGGGGTAAAAAGTTATGTCTTCATGCATTATGCGACTTAAGGGATTAATTCAGCTTCCAAAGCATTGCTTAACTGCTCGATGAAACGTTTCTACGCAAACAAATGCGAAATGGCAAGCCGATGGGGAAGAAAAGAGAATCTCCATAGCTACACCAGATTCCAAGCCACCATTCCACAAACCAGTGGAGCCAAAACAAGGCCCTCCCGTTTGTGAATAGCGTCCCAAAACTGGCAAACAGACGGACGGATAAATAAGAAATGCCGGTCGGTCGAGCTCAAACGGAAAGATAACCCACCCTCTGCCACACACCCCTTTCCCACCCTTAAAATATTCATGGGGGTGGTGCGCGGAGGGAGGGAGGGAGGGAGGCTTTAGCGATTAAAGCGACCCGTTTACGAACGGCGCCGAAATACTGCGTGTTTACGGACCACCGCTGAAACACGTGTTTTATGCTCGCTGCCTTCCGGCTGTTGAACTCACGGAGTCGATGAATGCGCTCGCAGGGGAAGGCTCCAAATTAAATTCCAAGCAAGAGAGAGGGTGTGGGGGTGCGTGGGTCAGCTATTTAAATCTTGCGGGAGCGAAGAGAAAGGGGCGGATTGGCAGCCAGTTAATCGCCCCTCGACAAACGAAATAAAGTCCTCTCTATTACAACTTGCGCGAGGGATTGAATCATTCTCTGAGAGGGTAGCAGCGAAGTCAGCAAAGAAGCCTGCTAGGATAAAGGATCTCTTTCCAAACTGCAAGGCGTGAAAGGAAATAATACTGGCACCTCAGTACGAGAATCACAAATACATGAATTCCATTCAATATCATCTTGAATATTTTTTGTATTGGAAGACAATACGCGCGCTGTAAATACACCGGATGATAATGATGCTGAAGTGTGAAGTGAAATTGAAGTATTTTAGGAACACAGTCACTTATAACTGCTTGAGCCTGAACAACTTCAGTCAGTCACGTAGGCCTCTTTACGAATAAAGTAGTTTTTAAATAGGAGTGAAATTCGGTATAAATATATATTTCGGCGTTTTCTAACCTCCTTGAAACGTTGGTGAGAATCCGCGATAAGTACCACTGAAAATTCTTGCTTCATTTGGGGTATAATTTTTGATATGCGAGATTTTTCTTCGAGAAAAGGTGTGAAAAAAAGCATCGAATGCATATAATTATATTTAGTATAAAATATATTGAAGTTTAATTTCAACGACAGAGCGATGTAAGTGAGCATCTGTGGGAAATTACCTTAATAAGTAAAATCGTTTGAACGTGAGATTATTTAAATACTGTAAAAATGGCTAATTAAAAAATACATCATCACACACCAAAGATTTTGCATAACATGATGCGATGTCAGGAATGCTCACAAAATTCCCACCAAAGTAATAACGTATTGAAATTTGATTTCTTATTTACCCCTGAGGTCATAATTTTAGCAATAATTCTCAGTATTTATTCGTGAAAAATCCCTAGTTTAAAAAATGTGAGACTCTTTTTACTAATCATGGTCCCTCCCTATGGATAATTGGGAAATTTGTACTCGAGTAAGAACATATGAGAGATTAATGTTATACCAAAATACATTCACAACCTCTACCCGTGAAAAATCCCCATATTCCTTAAAGTCACGCAGCAAAATAAGGGCACACATTCACTTTACATGTTACTTTAAAATCAATGATACCAAGAGTGCCCCGATTTAATAACTTGATAAACAAATAACTTTAAATGGATAAAACCTTTTAGAGTATAGAGCTGTATGCCAAATTTTATTGATGATCACATAAAACTAAAACATTATCACACTCTCCTCCCATGAAAACTCCCGGATTCTTAAATGTCGTAAGTACTTCAAATTAAAAACCTTAAGCTACTTCACCGGCGATCTGTCATTGATACTCATCGTTATTTGCCCCGATGCATCAACTAGCCGTATTTTATATTTGAGAGAATTCCATTTATGAACTCATAGTATTTTAGAAGTAATTAAACTTTCTCCCCGTGAAAAATCCAGATTTTCCAACATTTCAGCATGCAAATAAAGCATCGTTGTTGACTTATTATGGCTATTCCCCTTCTATGATCACCAAATATGGGATGATGTTAGAACTTTCGGTTAAGGTGCGTTGTCTGGGGCGCAGGTAGTCATGGGTGGGGCGTGGTACTCTCTCAGAAATGCCGCCAATCCGCACCCCTTTCCTCGGATCGCTCACCCCCGCTGGTCTCCTCTCTCCTCGACCCTCCGAGCGGTAGACTCCCTCCCGAAACATGACCGTTTTGGCTGTATTTATACTCTGTCTAGTTGTGGAGAGCTTTGAAATTTTATCATATCTGAAGGCATATAAGAATGATTTGGTAAATGACCTACTCCTTTTTAATCCCTGACCTACGTTCTCAATGCCCGTCACCCCACCACCACCGTCCCCATAGTCAGATATGCTGTCGATGACCCATATTTTGTCTGTCTGTTGCCTTACCTTTCATGACCTTTACTTCCCCTCCCCCCCTCCAATTTCCATAGCTTCCCAATCTCCCGACTACCTCCGTTCTCCCCTCGGCGCGTTCAATGGTTTTGAAACCCTACGTACGAATATATGTCTGTAAATATGACCAGAAAAGGTTGAAACTGGTCGAGTTTTTTTCAATAGATTCTGTGCGGAATACAAAATTTTTTTTGTTTTAAGCTATCAATACATGATTCCGCGAAGTAACCTCGCAAACCAGAAAAAATTTCATTTAATTTTTGCAACTACGAAATGCAACTAAGTGTCATTGTTTGCATCGTCTTTAATTGTAAGCCCGTTGACACGTAAACATTCAGGTAGTGAGACGTCATACGCAAAAATTTTAGCGTTGAGAATATGCTGGCATTCTGTTCTCGCCCCCACTCTAGTTCCACGTATCAACATTGGTTTTGTACAATGAGTAACATTGAAAATTTACTTTCCCTTCGCAACGAAAATCTTTGCATTCTAAACGTTATTTTAAGTGCCATAAAAAGCTGGGCTTCCAATAAATACAAGGGAAATTCAAGATATCTGATGTAAACCAACTTAATCATCGTGATTCCTACACTAAGCAAAGAAAAAATACGATTAAATACGTTTTAATTTAAAACGAGGGACATGAAATCGTTGTAGTTTAACGTATTAATTTTTGTCATCTTGTGTTGAAGATTCACCTCGAAATTTTAGAGTGGCTAGAGTACATTTGTTAAAAAACACAGCGGACTATTTATTTAACGTTAGTGTACGCATAAAACTGAATTTATGGCGTTCACTGTGGATAGCGTGGCGGCCTGAGTCACATTGCCTACCCTTCTTTTTCGCTTCCTCCCCCTAGTCCCTGTCCTATTCGCCCATCGACGCGTAAAGCGAAACTCACCCGTCAGACTTCGAGATGCACTGCGACTCAAATTCAGCGCAACACTTTTTGACTCTGCCCTGAGCTATTCGTTCCAGGCAACACCGTCTACATGCCTTACCAATTCCCCATCCTCCAAAACCCATGTGTAAGAAGCAGTGCGTATCGCTTTCGGTTTTTCCTCTCAGTCCACATTTTGTTCTACTGAAGTATGAGTCCCACAGCTGTTCAACAGTTGGTGAGAAACGGAAGGACTGTTGCTGAAGAGCGGAGGTATGTCTTTTACTCTTACCTATTATTGCAGTTTTCCGCATATTAACAATAGAACCGCTGAACTTTCCTACCCGAAACCGCAGCATGGGACTTTTTTGTCCCATTGACAAAATGCGTTGATCCTGTCATGTTTAAGTATAATTGACGTTTTTTTGTGGTTTGTGTGAACAAAACACGTGTTTAGGTAATGTCTAAAGCGTTTAATTAAGTATAACTAGGAATACAGTAAACTTATTTTGAAGCGTGTTGGTTGCAAGCTCAGACCTGCAGACGCGCCGGGCAGAGGTGACGCGGCCGGCGCTGCGTGAGTAGGCGGCCGGCGCAGTGCACAGATTATTCCCTTCTGCGCTTCTAAATGGCAGAATAATGGTATCTGTGCATCAATCCCCTTCGTAATAAACTGTTATTATGCTAAATACAAAATAAGTGTACAAAAAAAAACTGAAACTGTATGTTTTCCCCATATGGGACAAAAAAGTTCCATCCCGCGGTTCTAGGTAAATCGTCGTTTTTCTCGCGAACCAAACATTGTACAATATTTTCAATATAACCATTCAAAAGAGCATAAACAATGAGTTAAAGTCAGTAAATTTCAAAGGGATCAAACCACTAGTACATAAATGGCAAACATTTGCATAGGGCGATAGGACAAAAAAGTCCCGTCCGCGGTTCTAGTGTTACATAATTATGTTAAACACATTGGGTAAAAATGTAAAATATGGCAATATGATGTCATCAAAATTAATGTAGTTTTTGCTGTACTATCGCTCACTTTCATGCCATCAGCTACACACAGCGTCGGCCACACTGTCATCAGAATGAGTTTGTCAAGGAAATAATGTGAATACATCAACTTTGTTACCCAATAGCAAAATCAAGCGCTTGTCTAGCTATAAAGTGAAGTAAAAATGTCAAGTTATCGTGGATAAATTCATGGTCAGTAGTGTGCTGAATGTGAAGTGTTGGTGAATATGTACACTTCGGGGAATCGCCGATGGACAGCTGAGCTCTGCCGCCGATGGACATGTCTTCGAATGAAAGGTAGGGAGCCTTCTCCTCTTGCACTCAATGTGAAGCTTAAACATTTTGACAAACAATCATTAGAAACCAAACTATTTTTTTCACACATTTTCTGATGAGGATATAAATTATTTTACACAAGACGGCGTCGTTTTGAAAATGAAAAATTTTCTTTCGTATTTGGCTTCAATTTTGGATTTTTACTTTCATTAGATAGAATTTAAAAAATTCTATAATTGCTACAATGAAGTATTTTCCCTCATAATTATTTGTGAAAAAACATTAATTGCTACGGGTTCTACTTAATGAAATATGGTGCCATGATCATGCATCATTCTTGAATGTTAAACGGTTAATTAAAACTAAAACTAAATGTTAGTTCTTTAAGTCTAAAAGGCAATGTTCCTACCTAGATGAGTGAAAATTGGGTGCCAAAGAATATAATTGAATCGCAACGTGAAAAAGGTAGGTTAACGTGAGTAACGTATTTAGTTACGGATTGCTCAAAGGTCTCTCCCCTCTTCCCAAGGTACTATCGTAATGTTGAAGTGTTAGCGCATGTGAGGCGGTGATGTCGGTTGTCAAAACCCTGTTTGACAGGGTCTTTCACCCTAACAGACTCAGTACTTCTGGGTCTTCACCCTTAGCGGTTAAAACTCCTCGAAAGCCTCTTGAAATCCAAGTAATTTGTAAACCGAATAGATATCGGTCGAGTAAAAATGAGGGGAGAGAGAATGGAAAAACTGAATCATGGTAGGAAAACGTTGGTTGGCGTGAGGAACGTATTTGGTTAGGGATGCAAATAAGCTTTTCTCCCTTTCCGTTGAAACATGAACGTGCAAACTTTCGTAAATTAGTGGTCTTGGCCATCAGGATGTGGCATTTTTTTAGTGTACCCCCCGAAAATTTCTGGTACCCCCCACCCCCAGAAATTAATCAGAATTCCGCCGAACTTCCTCCGAACTTATCCGCAGCACTTAGCGTGAAAATTCTTTAGCGGGAGTAGTAAGCAATAGTACTACTCAAAGTGTAGTTTTTACAGCATTGAACATGTTTTGCCGTTGATTTTTGGCTTTTATGGTAGTTAATGAATTTATCACTTCTTACAGCACTTGCATCAATCAACGTCGTTGAGCCACGATGAGCAGAAGCAATTTCACTTGCAGGCAAAGGTTATTTTACAGATGAATGCTCTTCTTTTCTACACTTTCATTCAAAGAATCTGTTCTATATATAGCTCATAATAAATCGTTCTGATAGTAATTAAAAATATTATCGCTCGCATAATGTTTAAACATAGTTTACTAGCTGCTGAAGCTAGTTATAGTCATGGTTGCAGTTTTTCTTTTTTGAAACCACCCATTGGAAGTAAAACTGGTTCTCCCCGAGATGAAGCATTGAATCTGGCCATGGAAGAAATATTTGCCTACTTGACTGTCAGTCTACACTGGAAGAATTAAAGACTGTGTTCAAAAATTCATACCTTGATAATAGAAGTGATTAACTGCGATTAATATTAAATATGGTAATAAGGTTATTATCACTGAGAAACCCGGAAAATAAATCATAATGATCGATTAAATCAAGTAAAGAAGAGTGACTCAAGATAATGGAAGCTGCGGCAGCAATCATGCGAGATGATATTCAATCGTTAGCCATTGATAATTCTCATTATCCTCCACCAAGTCGCATGTTTATAGATATGAAAAAATATTCCGTAGTCATTGACACATGTTTTAGAGCAAATTATTTTAAAAGATAAACGGTTAAATTTAAAACTAATGAAATCAGTATGTACAAATTTGTCCTAGTATTATGACTGCTGCTATATCTCGGTCTTTTAAGTCCCAGTTAAAATTGGGTATTGCAGTTTTTTTCATCGGCAGTTTACCTCAAAACAACTCATACAAATTTTTAATACTCCAATCGCTCACAGAATTTGCTTTCTTCTTTCAGTCTATGGATCTCCAACAAAAATCACGTACTCCTATCCTTTAATAAACAATCATGTAATAAGAAACGTGTGCAATTTGCTTACCTTCCATCAACCTCAGTTTCTACTCAGCGATATTTCTATCGACTGTATCAATAGGTTCAAGTATGACTTGGCAATAAACTGGATCCACAAGTACCCAGCAGGGGCAGGAGGGGGCAGCTGCACCCACCCTAGAATAAAAAATCGCAAATGTCTTTGAGGAAAATAACATTTTTTCAAGCAAATAATTTTTAAAAATAATAAAAAGCTGTCACAGTTTCCATAAAATGATGATTTCATTCAACTTTTTCTTGCTTAAATCTTACCTACAACTTGAAAAACCATGGCTTGCCCCTCACCTCTAGTTTTGATCCTGGGTTACTCCCATGTCCAGAAGAATGGGGTTGGAAGTTAATTAACAATGTACTGGAGCCAATTTATACTCCACGCCCGTCTCCTTAACGCCTTTATTAATTTTTTTGCAACTGCAAGGAAGGGTGTAGTTCAAAATTTAGTTTCAAAAAGTGGGCTTATTTTGTTCAACGGCAAGCATCAGTCGTCAAGCCCAGTCGTGTTCAAACGTTGAAATTTCAACAGAAGAAGTACCGATATCAACGACGAAACAGATAATGTATCGCTGTTGCAACAAGTTACATCGACTCTCGGGAATGTAAAGAAAGAAGAAGAAGGTAGGAGTGGAAGAAGAAATAAATGAGGAGAAGCTCAATAAGACCTGATTTACGAATGAAACAGACAGTGGAATATACCTACTGGGGAAACTACGCTTAAAAAATGCGCTTCGTGCACTACCACATAGGTGGCGAGGAAACGTGTGCATATTGTGGAGAATACTAAACCCTCTGTCCCGTTTGTTGGCGGACGGACAGGTGAGAGCTAGTAACCAATATATGCGAGTTTCGCGTCCAATGATGTTCGGAGAGCACAACAATATAGTCATGCATATTACGGAGAATGCAGCTCCAGCCTACATTCGAATGGCTTTTTCTCAGAAACGGTAAATCTTAGAGAAAAAAGTGAAATTACAATTTTGTAGATCATTTTCTGGTCTACAATTTTAGTCAAAGCAATGTTTATCATAAAACTAACCCTTTGGCCAAAAAATGCAAAAAGCCCATTTCTGTGACCTTTGATCTTGAATAATATTTTTTGCACACGCGGGATCGATGGGGACTTTTCAGGATTTCATTAGAGTGGTATTCTTGAGGTTCATGCAAATTTTCAGCTTGTTGGCAATTTATGCAAGGGTCAATGTCTATTTTGACCGGGCTATTAGTAAATACCGCCGCTTCTTTTCTTCGTATTTCTGTTGATAGATTGTATTTATTGCTCTCTGTTCCTCGTTCCGATGTAATGAGACGGTGACTTCAACGAACGAATAAACGGCGGAAGCAGTCCAGACGCTTGCACAAAGACGATGTCACCGAAAGGACGGTTGGCGAGGGAATGGGGGTGTGTTGCGGAGGAGGGGAGGGGAAGTGCTGGACTGGAAGGAACAGTTGAATGCCGACTTTAAGGAGATCGGTTGACTGTCCTCGAAATGCGATGAAGAACATCCTGACCCTAGGACATGAGTGGAATCTTCTGGAATATTGTTCCACGTGTGCTGTGACCGTTGGCTGTTTACGAAATTTCGGATATATACGGCGCCGTAGTCACGACAAATTTTTCTCCCGCCCAAATGCGGTTTAAATGAAACATATAATTTTTTAATTATACATAATTCCAATGTTTGTTAATTCATTTTATTATTATAGTATTCTACCGATTAAGGTAGGTTTCCATGGAGTATTTGAAAAGTGATCAGGGAGCCTCCCTTTCCTTCCAGCACTGCCTTCTTTAATTCACTGTAAGGCCTACTCTCTTTCAATCTATCTAAAAATCCTATTCTTCTCCTTCCCCTCCCTCGCTTCCCCAACATTCTACCTCCAACACCATTTTCAACATCCCCTCACCGCTAAGCATTAACTCCATCCATACCTTCTGTCTCCTGCGTATCTCATCTAAAAGCTGCCTCTCCTCGCCCACCATATCAAGGATTTCGTCGTTCCTTTTCCTTTCCGTCCATTTCACCCTCTCCATTTTTCTCCATACCCACATCTCAAATGCCTCCAATCTTCTCTCGTCTTTTTTCCTCAGTGTCCACGTTTCCGCGCCGTCCTTACTACTGTCCTTACTCCTGTCCTTACTACTGCCCTTACTACTGTATCCGTTTTCCTCTAACGTACTGCCTAAATAGTTGAATTGCTCAACCTGCTCAAGTTTTTCACCACCCACCTTCATCTTGAGTCTCACATTCCTCGCTCGTGATACTTTACAAAACCGCATAATCTTAGTTTTCTTATGATTATTCCTCATCCCATACTCCTCGCAACGCTCGTATAACGCATCCACTAGAGCCTGAAGCCCCCTCGCTGACTGGCTAATCAACGCCTAATCATCCGCGAATCTCACTGATTTGAACATCATTCCTCCCACTTTTATCCCAGCTTCTAACTCATCCCACGCTTCCCTTACCATCTCATCAGCGTACACGTTGAAGAGCAGCGGCGATAGAGGACAGCCTTGCCTCACACCTCGGCCAATGCTTGCCCACCCAGATTCTCCGCCCGCTACCCTCACTTGCGCAGTCTGGGCCATGTACAGATTACGAATCAGTCGTCTATCCCTCCAATCTACACCTATTCTCTTGAGAAAGTTAATTAATTTTACCCAGTTCACCCTATCAAACGCTTTCTCAAAATCCACGAAACACGCATATACGTCCTGGTCATATTCTAGGTTCCTCTCCACGAGGGACCTCATTATTGCTATTGCATCACGAGTTGACTTCCCTCTTCTGAAACCAAACTGATCTTCGCCCAAATACTCGTTTGCCCTCGCTATCCTCAGCACCACTTTCGCCGCATACGATATTAGGCTGATAGTCCTATAATCTTCGCATTCCACAACTTTCTTCTTTTTCGGAGGCGGAATTAAAACCGTTTTCACGAAATCTTCCGGCCAACATCCCTCATCATAGATCCTGCGCACTAGTTCGAAAACCTTTTCTTATCTTCCTTCCCTAGATTCTTCAGAAGCTCACACGGGATATTGTCCACGCCTACTGCTTTCCTAGCCTTCATATCACGAAGTGCTCTCTCTATTTCCGAATCTAATATCTCCGGCCCAAGATTATCCTCCTCCACTGCACTTTCCTCCTCTAGAGTTAATCTCTCTGGTCTGTTCATTCCGTCATACAGGTCCTCCACGTATTCCTTCTACCTACCCTGTACCTCTTCTCGCTCGGTTAGCATCCTCCCATCTTTAGACATAGATTGTCCTCTTTTGCCGCCCGATAGCGATTTAACTTTGGCGTACAACGCGCCTACTTCTCCATCCTTCTGGAACTTTCCATTTTCTCACATTGTCTTTTCCACCAAGCCTCTCTTGCCCTCTTAGTTTCACGTCGTAATCCATTATTCAATTCCCTATACATTCTTTTGCCCTGTTCTGTGTCCACGTTCTTCCACTTCCTCCTCTCCTCCATTTCTTTTACCATTGCCTCTGTTATCCACGGCTTCTTTATCCTTCTACTGTCAACGTAACCAATTGACTTCTCCGCCCCTTTGACTATTCCCGTTTTAATATTATCCCATCTTTCCTCTACCGTCTTAGTACTTTCAATCTCCCGTATACTAATGTCCACTAGTTCCTGATATTATTTCCTCATACTCCCCTTCAGGGCTTATACGTTCCATTTCTTCGCCTTCCTAACTTTCATCTTTTGTCTTTTGAATCTTACGTTGCATTTCATAAGCACTAGATTGTGGTCAGAATGCGCATCCGCTGCAGGGAAGCTGCGCGAGTTTTTCACACTATTCCTAAACTTCTGTCTTACCATAATGTTGTCTATTTGATATCTCCCCGCATCCCCTGGACTTTTCCATGTGTACCTTCGCTCTTTATGATGGTTGAACCACGTGTTTGTGATGAATAATTTGTTTCTCCTGCAAAATTCTGCTGCTTTCTCTCCCCTGTCGTTCTGTGTTCCTAGACCAAAATCTCATATTTTGTTTCCATCCCTCCCTTCCCCGACTGAGGCGTTCCAGTCCCCCATCACTACCAGATTTTTCTTACCCGGTGTGTCTCTAATTATTTCCTCGAGCTGTTCATACACCTCATCTACTTCTTCCTCCCTATGATTGCTAGTGGGCATGTAAACTTGGACCACCACAAGGTTGGTGGGCCGCGCCTCAATTTCTACCACCAGAATCCTATCGCTTACCTGGTCTATGCCTACCACACGCTTATCCATCTTCCCGTTTAATACTAAAGCTACCCCTCGCTGGCTTTCTTCCCCTCCACTATATATAACCCTATACCCATCACTTCAATAGTCCCCCCCATTCCTCCACCTCACTTCGCATAATCCTAAGATATCTATCCTCCCTTTATCCATTACCCTTTTGATATTTTCTAATTTCCCCGCCCTCATCATAGTCCTCACATTCCACGTCCCTGCATTTACAGCCAACTTCTTCTTCTCCATCTTCTTGGTCTTCTTTTCTTCCTTATTTCCCAGTGAGAAATGGGTGGTGGAATCCACGTGGAACCCACGTGGAAATGTAACGTGGATACCACGTGTTTTTGGTCGTGGAATCAACGTGGAACCCACGTGGAAATTTGGTGGAAAAATTAAAACAGCAGTAGGTGCTGTCCTAAAACCATTAAAACCTCAACCACTCTATAGCTAAACCTTCTATATATGTGTCTACGATTTTTCATATGCTCTCATGGCTGCCTTTCCACGAATTATATAAAAATAGAATCTGCGATACATTTTCACATAACTAGCGTGGTTTCAGGATGATAAATGACGCAATGTCACACCAGAGAGTTAAGTTCCACAAATTAGAAATTCTGTTTACCATTTTATGCTAATCACCACAAATCCACTTGAAATCAACGTGGATTCCACGTGGGTCCAACCACTCAATATCCACCACCACCAAATATCCACCACTCAACGTGGATTCCACGTGGGTTCCACGTGGACTCCACCACCCATTTCTCACTGGGATTATTGCTGATGCTGATGATGATAATGATAAGTCTCTGCAAGGATTTCGCATGTTGACGACCCCGAGGACCTTGCCGACCTCGCTGCCGTGCCCGACACCCGCCCTTTGCGGACGGGTGCCGGGCGATGAGATTCCGAGGCTCATTTGGTTGTACTCCATGTGTTCAGGGAAGAGATAGTTGGTAGGGTTTCCCACTTCCATTCCAACAATGTTTTTCACGTGACAACATCACGTGGACTACCTTTCGTCTGGCTCCTACCCTTCGACCTATCTGGCATGGGTGGCCCTACCGGGAATGATTTAGAATTAATCCCGCCAGTGCAGCTTTAGGGGTCGTAGGAACGCTCAAGCCTTTCCACCGCGACAAGGTTGTAGCCCAAGGGAAAGGTAATTCATTTTATTGGGTAAAATTTTAAATAACATAATGTATACGATAGTCAGTGGCTCTAAGGCTTTTCATTGCTAATTAAAGAAAATAATTTGAATCATGGAAGTTCAACAGGATAGGTGAAATTTTTTCGCGATCATTTGCGACACATGTTCTTGTAGTTGTTGTTAAATATAATATTTGTAGCTATAAAAATGCATAATTCTGCCATGAATATCCAATTTACGCAATATTGCCTTTCCTTATGATAGCAAAATGTCTCTTTCTAATGATTTATATTTGCGGTCGAAGTGTTATTAGAAAAACAAATGAAGGTGACATCCGCATCCTCCGAAGTGACCCAAGGGGACTCCATTACTATTGAAATATATGTGTGGTGAACTTTGTTGTTGTTGTTTCGGAGTTCTGTAGTGAAATCGAAGAATTTCGGAATTTGCCAGCGTGTATCGCATCGTAATAGATCTTCAAAAATTGGAGTATCGTAAGATATACGTTACTGTAGCGCAGTTAATGACTCCCCTTCCAAGAGATATAAGTTTTCTGGTTTCCTCGTATTGTAGCCAGGTAAGTCTCATTCATTTCTAATGCACCTGCTGTCATGTGATGTGAAATACTTTTCTCAAGAACGTAGTCGTTGGATGTTTAAATTTGGGTAACTTAATTCAACTCTTTAGAAGAACAGTGACATGTCATTTTATTTCCCCTCAATTGATAAAGACATCTTTCCCGTGGAGTAAGTATAGGACTTTAAAGAATGATTAATCCAAATGAACTTCATCTGCTTGAAGCGATTATTATTAAATTCCAAGGATATCGAAAAAGGAATGCAAAGTTTTTACTATGCTTAGCTAACTTCCATCCTTCGCTCGTCACATTGTTTTTATGCTTCTATGTGCTTACACCAAATATCCAAACTCAGTGGTTTGAAGTTACTGTGTATTAGAATTTCTGTTAAAATTATTTTAATTAAGTTATATCATTTTTAATTGATATCTTATTTTTCACTTATCTACGCCAAATTGTGTTAGTGAAGTTAACTTTATGCATTTTTGTGTCGGTGTTATGTGAATCTTTCTTTAATTTTAATCTGGTAATGAAATACACTTTGCAACAGTCTAAGATAATTTTCTTCTAAGAAATTACTGAGCTGTATTTTTAGTTCCATAAAAAGTTTTGAATCATCGCATTATCCATGCTGCCATTCAGAGGCGTAAGTCGGACTATGCTTTGGGGGGAGGGCATAGCCTGGGGTGGCGATTCCCCACCTCCGTTGGGGAAATTAAAAAAAAATAGCATGCCTGGAAATGCATTTCACATGAGCAGACGCAGGTATTAAATGCCAAAACTAGACAATATTTTTTTTTCTCTTAGACTTTCGGGGGGGGGGGGGGGGGAATCTATCCATCTCACCCCCCCCCCCCCCATAGTTACGCCACTGCTTCCATTTTTGTCTTACAGAACTGATTTTTGTGGATATCGTCTAAAGATTTTTTGAGAGTGCAATACTCAGTTATGGCCATTTCAGTCATAGCTAATTTTGTTTGAAAGTCATTCAGTTATAGCATTTCTCATAACTCTCTTGTGTTTTTCATAGGGAGGTGTAATTTTCCTTTGATTTCTGAAACACCTCAAGTGATGTACTCTGATTATGTTTCTTTCTATTCTTTCTTTATCCACCAGTTCATGAATCATTCTTCAGAACTTCATCATGAAAAAAAGTGGCACAGGACTATTCGGCTAAGTTTTGTTATTCTCATATAAATATTATTTTTGTCTTTTGATATTTGATTTTAATTTATGTTCAATAACCTAAGATAACCAATAACCTACTGCTCTGAGGCCTTGATGGCTCCTTCCTCCAAATAAAAATGCTATTAAACTACCCATTCGCTCCTTAGAATCAGTTATTTTGTGCGTACGAGTTTGCGGGCATTTTGAGCTGAAGCAAATAGACTCGAAATAATGGAGTGGGAAGCGAGGTCGTGTTCTGGTGATTTGAATTTGGCGGCAAATGTTGAGCTCCCAATGCTACTGCTATCTGAACCTATCGTAGGCGAAACTCTTAACTGTCAAAGACGTTTTGCGTGGAGTTGGAAGTCTATGGTTTGAATATTTCGAGACGTCACGGATTTTCGTCATGTGGCTGAGAGCGTCACAAGTCCCTCTCTCTGGACTTCACTTCGCGGCGAGCTGTCTTGGGGGTAAGAGGTGAATACCTAACCTATTCTTTTGGTGATACGTTTCATGCCATCATACATGAATTTTCAGTCGCCTTCGATTTGAGGAGCATTCACAAACACGATTAATTCAGATTTATTAAATAATCGTTATAAGAGTGATTATCATTTTGAAAAACCAATCTTTATTACGCCATCCGTCTTAACGTTTTAACATGTTAACAATTTAAAACAACAACAATTTCAACAATTTTCAAGTTTTAACAATTTGAAAATTAGCGTAGTTTGTTCAAGAACACCTATGGTAGGAAAAACTTTTCTCGGTTTAAAATCCTCGTGTTTTATTTCTCAGCGCTGTCCTAAGTCCAGCGTTGTCGAGTCCAAGTAATGTGATGAGCATTTCGGTAATGGGCCATGTTTTGTTACGTATTCGCTGCCTAAAAGATTTAAAGTGACCTTTACGTTATTATTTAACTGGTTTGGTCATCCTTTAATTTGTGCTTGCGTAAGAGTTTTCCAGTGTGAGATGTGTTACTTCTAATTATTTGCATTTCGATCAACACTGCCTGTATTTGAAGAATTTAGACAACCTGTGATTAGTTTAATTGTTTTATTTATCGTGATTCAACTTTGGGTCGTAAAATATCTAACATTTATTTTTCTAGAAATACGTTCTTATGACTACCGGGTGGCTTACTTTTATTAATCCGGTAACTTGCAGTTCTCTTTTTACGAAGTGTAAACTTATGAATATGGTCGTTTATGCGGGGTGCTAATAGAAGTTTCTGCATATGTATCATAGCTGTCGCACTGTTTCGCTAGTGATTAAAAGTTCACTGACGTCAAAATTATCACACAGTTATTGCTTCAGCTGCCAGTCATCAACCCTCATTCGACCTTCGTACACTCTTTTGTAAAGTAATTGGCAATAAAATTGATGATTGATGCTCTCACTATGTTAATTAATTGAGAAAATATTGGCGCCAAAAATTGGATATGCAACAGTTCATTCGGCATTACCTTCCTTCCATGCGTTTCTCTTTTGAGGTCTCTGATCGTTTATTTACCATGATCTCTTGTTAAAACCTCACATTTCGCCACCATCCTTGATTAGTACTTCATTTTAATTATAATGTTTTTGTGTTTCAATATTCCTATCCTCTAATGCGAATTTTATTTTGATTTTTTTCAGATATTCGATTATAATTGGAGCAGCGAATAACTTCCGTGAAGTGGTTGGATTTTTTTGGGGAGTTGCGATGGGGTTGCATTGAGGGGAAGCTTGGGGAAAATAAGGTAAGTCAATATTGCTCACTTTATGAAACTATTATGCACGTGTTTAAATATTCCCCTGAACCGCTCATCTTGCACTTTTTGCGTCACTTTTTAGCTACAGGATAACGAAACCCTGTGTAGTTCGAGACACATCATTTCTTCTGGAAGAATAATTATGAGATATATTATTTTTCGTTATGTTTTAGATGCGAATAGGGTTTTCTGTTATCAAAAATCAGGTTTATTGCTGGCTGGATACCACGGCATTGGCAGTCATGAGAAAAAAAGGGAATAATTGAACTCAGGATAGGAAGTAAATGTTTTCGTTTTTCAAGTTGTTTTTCGTGATTGGGTTATTTATAATTTAATGCCTCGTGGAGAATGAGACAATATCTTTGATGATTTTACCTTTTGACACCACCAATTCCATGCATGATTCGATCTGTCTTGCTCGCCAGTTGTGACTTCTGAAAGTTAGTATAATATCGTCGTATTATTTTTGGCTAGGGATTTGGGAGGCTATTTGAATCAATGCATTTAATGTAAAGCGTGCAGCAACGCCTCGCAATACGCTTTTTCTCTCCCTCCTGGAATTAACCTATAGTTCTCCCAATCCATAGAGGGTGCTACTGTTTCCAATAATAGGTAAACACCCACGAACCCCACTCAACTGATGTGGTCGTGTCGGAAAAAAACTTGTGCTCGTTTTATTGTTAGAAAACTAAGTAGGTCTATATAGACTATTACAATCGATTTTCGGGTTTGCGTCCGCGTGCTTAATATTTAAAACAATATTTAAAATTAATTACAATTTCCCATTACTCTCTCCCGTTTTCATAGTTGACGTGTTTAAGATTTTTTTATTTACTTTTTTAAACCCTTGAAAACAATTAACCGGTATTCCAACTGTACGAAAGTAAATATTTACATCTTATGTCTCCTGACGAGGTTCCCAGCAGGAGGAACGACACGTCGAGTTTAAATATTAACACTAGGAGAACGGGAGTTTCGCGCTACCTAGAAGGACGGCTAGGGGTCATTTGACCCCTAAAATGTATTTTGGAATAAAACGCCTAATTTTCAACCAATATTCAGTTTAATCGTATTAATTTTTAAATCAGTTCATTAAAAACACCATTTAAAATTATTAAATATTATTCCGATCGCCAAAAGTTAATAAAAAATATTTTAAAGAATCATGAATTAAACCGTATGTAGTAGTCGATTTCAAAGCAAATAATGAAAATATACACACTCACTACAAAAGTTGTATTACATGTTTAAACAATAGGGGTACTGGATTTACAAAATTTGCATTAACATTTTTTAAACTTATTACTTTGTTGTAAATCTCAGACAGACAGTATTTTTTCAGCGCTGTTTCCACAAAATATTTTTTGCACTGAATGCGTTCATTGGACGATTTATTCATCTACATCTAAATCTACACACTAACCCGCAAGCCACTTAAAAGCGTGTGGCAGGGGGTGTTAGGACACCAGCCATTTGCACATGAAAAGGAATTTGGGATATGGAAAGGAAATTGATGCAATGATTCAATTTGATGGTATTTGGCACCTTTTTCTTTTTTGTGCCCGTAGAGATATGGCTGTTGGATTTGGAGACGTGTAAATAAATTGATACATGCTATCCATCATATCTACTCCCGCTTTGTTTTTATTATGAAATAGTCTGGTCTTTGGTATTCTTTTATTCGTTTCGGAAATAGTGTCGTCTGAGATCATGCTGCTGAGTGAAAGTACATTATTGTTCAAGTTTGCCTGATTCTACGAAAGAGTATGGCCTAAGGTATTTTTGAACAATCGCGTTGAATGGATTACATGGCTATTTTAGGGGTAATGGATATTTTTGCGTCACGCCTGTTTTTTTTCAGATCGTCCATGCAAGAGAAGTTTTCCATTTTTTATGACTTCCTGCCAGCAGGATGGATGGAAAATAATTGTTACAAGTTACATTTATTCCTGAATTCTTGTATGCTACGGTCACTTTAGTCATTATTTATTTTCCCAACATTTGATTTGATGGCCAATCATCATCTTTGCTACAATATGGATATTCATTTAGTCTGTATTTTCATTTCACATCTGTATTCACATTTCAAAAAACCCAGTACTCGATTCCAAATTTGTCTGGTTTATTTGGAATTTACCTCATAAAAGGACAGCTGCATTTTGCTGGATAGATCTGTGCATTTGCTATCACGCCAAAGTCTCCGTCGGATTCACTATCTTGGACTTCGTCGCTTCCGTCACACGCAGATGTTGATGGATTGGTCAGAATGTCCTTGAACTGATTTCTACGATTCACTTCCAGACTGATCTTCAATATTCCCTACAGCTATTTGAATCGCGATGATTCTCTTGATATATTTCTCGACTTCTTACTTTCTTCATCAGCTCGCTACTGCTATGCATGCAAAAAAATCTACAAACGAAAGCGCATTATGGTAGAATCTTCTCTATTTGCATTGGAGGTATAGAGAGCTGGAGAGCATTAGAAATTCATACAACAGGACAAAATTTTCAGATGTAACGCTAATTGCCGTTTGAAAGGCAGGGACTCAACCGCCAACCGTATCCTGATTCGTATCTTCCAGGAACGTGCAGTAATGCTTCTTCTCCGGCCTACTTGCGGATTCCAAGGGTAGTATTCACTGTAGAAATTTACAGTCCACCCAATTCCTCCGCTCTCTCAAAAAGAGACAGGATTTTTCCCCAGGACGCAGCGTGCAGCCAACCCGCCCCAAACCCCGACGGGGTCAGGCGGCACTAATGCTGGACACACGGCAAAGGGGCTAGGTCAAGTGACAGTGCCGTCAGGCCAGAAAAATGAAAGTTATTCGTAAGCCTGATGAGTCGATATTGAAAATAATGTCTCTAAGAGCTCTGAATCTTGGACGACGGAAAAAAATTCTTGGTATACGTGACGATTTTCCGGTGTGGGTAATACAATAATCATTGGACAATAAATAAAACAAAATTAAAATATCATAATTACATGAATTTACGCAAATCAAGGATTGAAAAGGTTTTATTTCCCTTTGCTACCCAAAAAATATCGAAAGATTGTGCACAACAAGTCGCTATGCCTAGGTTTTCGAATACAGATAGGAGCCCGTCATAAAAATTTAAAACAAAACATTATTGTTGAATTTTCACTAATTTATCAAAACATTATTTATTTTTATATTTACGTTATTAAATATAAATAACGTTTTATATTTATATAAAACGTTATTTATATTTACGTTACATTAGCCTCTTATTCTTCCATATCTGATCCATATTTTTCGGTAAATGATCGTTTTCTTATAAAGTAATTATTTTTTACAGAGTGATTAGCTTAAATGAAACTTAAAAATAACTACTTACTCAAAATGAACAAAGTCAAAAAGTTTCAAAATAAAAAAAAATATTTTAATAAGAGAAAAATAAATTTGAACTCTGAAAATGGGTCAAATGACCCCTGCCGTCCTTCTAGTGTTAAGCACGTGGACGTACACCCGAAAATGAATTGTAATAGTGCATCTAATCGCTGCGGAAACCTTAAAACCAAAGGTATATGGAATTTGTTACCCAAGGACCGAAAGTTAATGCTGCCCGCGTTGCATGCATGTACTGGAGGGACTCCGAAAAAGGGTGATTAGGACGAGAAAAGACATCTCCGCTACCTGGCAAATCCATCTCGAACACGCGCCATGCCACAACGCGCTAGAAGTCCGCGAGTTTCTTGCAATACACGAGGTTGAAACGCTGCTTCGCCCTCTTTAGTCCTGGGTTCACCCCAGCAGACTTCTTTCTGCATTGTCGGATTAAGGGAGCCCTGAGAAGAACCCATTCTTCGTCCTTTCGAGGAGACACGATCAGTCGTGATGAGAAGCTTGCGAGGGGTCCCCGAAGAAGCCCTCCTTGGCACCTCCCCGGTCGTCGTAGAGTCGCTAGAAAAGCATTTAGTACTTTGAAGTTTGTAAAGCGTTTGTGCAAATCTGTTCAAGAACTCGCTTTTTTTTAATTCATTGCATCCCTCTCGGAACACACCCTGTATTCTCCACTGATTTCTCAATTGATGTAATAATATCTTTCGCTACACTATTTCCTAAAATGCATGTTATTTGGCTACTATATTTTGCTTAATTTCCATACGTTTTTCACTGATTTCTTTAATTTTAGATAGTATTTCATCATATCTAGATTACGATCACTGTCATTATCTGTCATGTACGAAAAATCGTAGGATTTTCCCTTCCTCATAGGAAAATCTTTCTTTTTTTGTAGAAACATTCAATTATGGTTTTGCTAATAGTAGTCCACCTCTGTAACGGTGCGGGATTCCTCGTCCCATCCCTCTTCCCTATCCCGTCCCTGGGGGGTTGTGTTTGAATCGCTCGTAATAATTCCACTCACTCACCATCCCGAGCGGCCCATTACGAGTGCTCACCAACACGAAGGGTAGTTGGTGTGTTTGAAACTTATCGTCTCGAAGTCGTATTGGAGCCTTCGTAATGAGATGGATCACGAGTGGTGGTTGTGGCAACGTTGTAATTTCCTTCATTTGTTTACGAATTCGTCAGTAGCGCGGTGTAAATTAAAGTAAACAAAGGCGTAAATATGAAGTTATCGCTGAGCAGAAATATATGCTTCGGCAATTCATTCTGAAGGTACACTATATAAAATGAAACGTATTGCGACATTAATGATTAATTATTTATTAATAAACCATTAAGCGTATTAGTTATTTATATTTACGTTACATTAGCCTCTTATTCTTCCATATCTGATCCATATTTTTCGGTAAATGATCGTTTTCTTATAAAGTAATTATTTTTTACAGAGTGATTAGCTTAAATGAAACTTAAAAATAACTACTTACTCAAAAATAGAAAAATATGTTGCAGAGAAACTATGTTTCCATAAATTGCCATTTAAGAATCTCATAACATTTGTTGTGATTAATAAATTTTCCCTCAGCGTTGGCAAGATTTGAAATCTGCCGCTAAAGTAGCGTGTTACAATCGTGAGGGCACCCAGACTGGGAGTGGAGCCCTTAAATTTAGTGAGCTTAATCATATTAAAAAACGTATGATAGCACTGATAGGGAAGAATGCGACACACGGGCATGAAGACTTGCAGGAAATACTAATCATTTTCGATATTGAGGTAATACTGACATTAGCGTAGCAGACCCAAAGTGTAGCTAAGTTGAGTATGTCACAAAATAGAATCATTGGTTATTTCAGCAACAGAATTCATCAGATAGCCAGGTAGATAAAGAAAAAATAGTGAATCTGTGGACTCAAGTGATCTTTCTTCCTTTGACCCGACCCCATCAACCTCAAAATCTCCTTCCACATCTACTAAGGGTGCGATTCATAGACGGCACTTTAGGCTAAAGTATACTTTAGCCGGGCTAAAGTCTGCTTTTTCCGTTTCATCAACGCCACTTTAGAAGAAAAATGGCCGAATCGTCACTTTACCGTAAAGTGCCCAACCGGAGCTCACTTTAGGGCTAAAGTGTCCTTTACGGATAAATAAATATGGCGGCACCGGCTGTTATTGAAGTTGAAATATGAAGATATTTGGGTTACGGAAATGAATAGGAACTAATTTTTTGGTGAGAACACAGCAGCAGAGTGGCGTGTTTCAAGAAATAACCAGACGCGTAATATATGTCTTTTCCCTGAAAATATATCGTGTCGCTATTGATGGAGATGACCCATTTCTTAAGTTTCGAAGTTTAACTCTATCGGTCGTGTAATAATTACAACACAGTAAGTGGTTGAACAGGTTGGCATAATTTATGTTGATTTTATATACAAGTTAATTGTTAAGTTCTTAGGTTATTTATACGTTCATATTCTAGAATTTTCCTTAAAGATACTTGAATATGATAGCAAAATTCTGTTTACATTGGCATCAATAGCCTTCGTAAACAAAGACTTGATTTTCATATCGTTTGGCCAGCCAAATACTAGTTTCTACACCTTGCATTGCATTTTAAGCGTTTTCATTCAATATTTGCTTAATGTATTCTTTCCGTATGCCTCCATATCACGCTTAACATGTTTCTGTGATTGTGAAACTAGAGTCGAGTTTCTGTTTCGTTTTTCGACTATGCATTTGCATGTTTACAATGATGATATAAGATCTCGTCATGAAAGGCAGCAATAAAAAGTAAAACGTACTTTCCTTCGAAGGATGATATCATAGCCATATTATCAGCAGCAAATCAATGTTTTCTCGAGGATGTAGGATTGTTATGAAATTTCATTTACACAGCATCACAGACTTCATTGACATTTTTTACTACAAAATTCGTGAATGGATACTCGGGTTAGGTATTCACATATGTCGAGGCATCATTTGAAGCAGACAAAGAGATATTTATTGATATAAATCCATTCTCACATTCAAAATGTTTCACTGTGTGGCCATTCATTCATTGGTTTTTGATGATGTGGGTATTCTTGAATGTCCATTTGTCTAGTATAGCTCAACATTCTAAGAATTAAAATATTGGTAAGCAGAAAAGAATTCAGCAAACACCCATACCTCATTCAAAATATGCGTCCAACTGAGACAACCACTGATCGGTATATCTTCAAATAATTGGTACAGTTTCAAGGTAACGCGAGAGAATTTCACTATTTCACCCACCTTCAATGAAAGTACACCATCAAACTTCGCCTAGCATGTAGTCCTAACAACCGTTTGCAGTTAATCATAGAAAATGTCGTGAAAATATCATCATTTGAATATTTACATCGCTGGAAACATCGAAGGGCATTACCAATGCACGAAGCTAATTAAAAGTGAGCTTTTATTCAGCTAACTCAGTGATTAACGTACAAAAAAGGTAGTGGGGAAAAGCTTTCAATGATGCAGTATTCATTTACATTCGCACATAATATGAGAAAACGAGAAAATGCAGCTTAATAAAATCTTAGCAAAATACAACACGAAAACCCAGTCGCTAGAAATAATTGTAAACAAGTACGCATTTAAAATCGTGTGTCATCTTCTTCTTCACTTTTTCGCAGCGTTCATTGCCAACACTCAAAATTTCAATGCATGATCGAGACTTTAGGAGCTAAAGTGCCACTTTATAAAGTGAGATCCTTGAAACGACTCTGCATCGAACTTTAGCTAAGGTCTCACTTTACCGTAAAGAGAGACTTTGTTAAGTGAGCAATTTCAGTGTCGTCTATGAATCGCACCCTAAGAGTGTTTCAACACTTATTTCCACTTCTAATCCACTTTCCATAATTATTCAGACCCTCTCAATTACTAATCCCCACTCAAGCTCACTCACTTCCTCCTCAAATCAAACTACCACACCAAGCACCATTGTTTCAATTCTCAAGACGAGGCGGACAACTCTAAAGCAAGTCTTGCATAATATCCCATGAGGAAAAGCTTATACAGCCTGTATGTGCGACTACATAGTATGTGCAGTAAAATGGCCCAACTTATGTAGCCATTTCCTCTTGGGATTTTAGCCTGAAATTAGCTGAGCTCTAATTTAGTGTTTGTGTAAACTTTCCAGCCTATTGTTTTTCATTGAGAGTTATTCTGTACCATAAGTATTACTACTTATGTGCTGAATCCACTTTCCATAACCTAACACTCATACATGTTTCTATCCCCCTGCACATTTTAATCAACTTTAATTATGCCTAGCACAAAAATTAATGCTGGAAGATAGGAGCAATGAGAGAAATGCCCATTTTTTCAAAGTTCAAGATGAAAAAAATTCCAGTAATGAAAAGAAAATTAGAAGATGAATAGAGGGAGGTTTAAGATGTGAAAAAGATAAAATAGAATTTGATCTACATAGGGGATTCAGTATCCAATAAGACCTGCAAGAACATCCTCATAGCAATGCATATATACTTCATGCCCAATTCTAATTTCTTGTAATTAAATAGGGGAAGAAACACAATATAATTGTTACAAAAAATGTACTCTCCTATTAAAAAAAAATTCTATAGCCTCTTGCTTAATCCTATTGGTTCAATCTACGACTCATCTTGGTTTCTAAAGGATGCTGTTATAAAATTAATGCTATTCTAATCCATTAGCTTTGTCACTATTATAGGTGAACATTTAAATTTATCTTATACAAGGTCAAGGTTATATAAAAAATAGTATCAGTAACATGCATCTTGGCATTGAATTGTCTTTATTTTCAAAGAAAAGTACAACACACAGTATCGTTGATGCACTGCAATAGAAATAACGTTTTTTAAGGAGTTGGTATACATCACATTCATGGATCACATTAATGTAAAGTTGAGAAAGTACAGCATATCATAGAAACATAAAATGTTGTATGCCATAATTGATTTATTATTGAATATTGAGTATTAACAACCATTATGGATGGAAAACCTATGATCCTCATTAATCACTTTCATAAAAGACAAATAATGCAAGCAATCATCAAATTTATGAGTAATTCCATTCCCATTGGCAGGAAGTAATCTCCGCTGCATACCATTGTGGACATACCTATACCTAAGTAGGGAAACCAAATAGAAAATGAAGCAGAAATGGTATAAGCTAAGGAAAAGTAAGAAAAAGTAGCAGTTGAAGGAGTAAAAACATTGCTTTTACCACATGGTGATTAATTTTGTCTACCATGATCTCATTACAGCTAACCATTTTAAAGGTCTCACCTTGAACATGTTACACTGTAACGAAACCATGGTCAGACACAATAAATCACCATATGGAATTAATAAAGTTTTTATTCATTCATCTCCTATGATAAAGCATTTCCACCAAGTTACACCCACTACTATTAACTATAGTAAATAAACCTAGACCACACATGAAAGACTGCCATTCAGACTCCTGCTTATTGTACAGTGGGTGTGCCTTGGGAGGCTCAGTATGAAGAGGGCCAAAAAAAAATGTTTCAGCACATTTGAAGAGAAACATTGGCTTGGACATCAAAACTGTTGGTATTGAAAACCAATGTTTGTTGGAGAACCCTAAAAATTGATTTAACTGTTTGGATTAGTTTTAGATTTTGGAAGATGGGTTCAGTGAAACAAGGTACATACCAAGCTTGTTGTGATAAAAAGTCACCAAGGAGTCAAGCAGTTTATCCTGCAATCTGAAGGCCTGGTTACACGGTACATAAACACATAGTTAATGAGTGAAATCATGAACGATTTTGGTGGAACAGAACATATACAAATGCATGAACCACATTAGAACAGGTTCTATTTTCTGTTCCTGCGTTCACACAAGTCTGGTGGTTATACAGTGCATTTTCATGTTCATTCACGCATTCAATCATTTAAGCATTAACTTGTGCATGTTAATGTATCATGTAACCAGGCCTTTACAGATGGTAGACTTCCTAGTAGATCTAAGAATTATTATTTATACAAAGATTGGTATTCTGAGAAAAATGCACACCAGAGTATTTCCATTGAAATAATTCGTCAACCAAACAACCACTGAACAGCATCCTTTGGATTAGTATTTTAAATGTTATGATTTAGTAGGGGTTGTCCAGAAGCCTCACCCAAATTTGAACCTGGGAGAATCTGGTTGAGTCAATCTGAAAAATTAAAAATACAACAGTAACAGAAAATCAAAATATCAAAACCTTCAGATAAAAAAATTGAACAGAAACCATTAAAATCAAAGCAAGGTAAGATGAGTCAAAATAATCTTATTCTAACATGCCTCCTAAGGCTATTCATAGCTATTTGAGGATCTATTGCTTTGGGGATATATTGCTATAGAACATAGCAGATATGCATGGTTTCAATTTGTATAATCATGGATATATAATAATTATATTCTATTTCGGAAAACCAGTTAGGTAAGTCAATGTAAGAAGCTCATTAGGCTACTCATTGACACTTAAATATCATTCAGCAGGTAATGGGTTACAATGTAAATTTCTAAAAAGTAATTGACCCTAGTTGCTTCAAAATAAAATATTATTAAATCACATGAACTCACCACTTGCATATTAATCAAATGATATATGTTATAATTTAAATAATCCCTTTCCTTTAACACTACATGATTTTTTTGGAGATGCCACCATGGCAATGTGAGTTCCATCTATTACTCTGATTTTCATAGGGAATACATACATCACATATAACCAGTAAAAACCAACCACTTAATGCATGACGCATACATACTTGCCTAAGAAATATAGCATTCAGTCTACTGCGTTCACTATTCACGGATGTTCATAAATTTTTATACCAAGTTAGTATATACCTACGCCAGCGCTATGATATTGAATTTGGGCTATGGTCCACGGTCACCCATCGTTAAATAGATAGTCATTTATAGTTTTTGTCACCTCTTCCACACTCCGGCACAAAAAGCTTCTCTCCATGTTCATATATGCATCATAAGCTATGTATGACACTTATTGTCCAACAGCATTGACGGTAAGAGTAGCCAATACCTGCAATGAAATGAGTGTTTATCTTGAGGCAAAGTTGAACATTTGTCGACACACACGGTTACATGCGCGAGTGAGAAACAACCTTAATGTATTTTCATGGTTATCTATTCGACTATTTTAAGTTAGAGGTAAGCTAATATGGGGTAAACCGGAGTAAATAAACTTATCCTAAAATAGCGAAATGCGGTAACGGAAGGACATTAGCACTGTTAAAACACTTTTAAACGAATTATTTAGGATGAACGGTAAAACAATTCAATTGCACTTATCGAGTCTGAGTAAATAATCATTCCAGCAAGGCACAATTTGCTTATCAACAACCAGAAGTCGGCTCTCCACCACATATCACTCCCTGCAGAAATGTTGAAAAAACAACAAGTGAACGTATTTATATTGTACGCGCTTTGCGTACGGCAGTATTTGTTTTGGGGGGAAATTCAAATACACCAATTTAAAATTAATGTTAATATGCCAGCACATCGCTTTTCGGAGTTCCTCATTACCTTTCTTTACATGAAACATGATCCTTTTTAATGATTTCTTAAACTTTCGCACTCCAACTTAGCAGAATAATGTTCTGAATTTATTAGCATATTGCAAGTTAGAACAGCGGTAATAAAGTTAGGCTTATTCGCGTTTCACATCTTATTTAACGTTGGATCACCACCATAAATCGCTGTAAAATTTCTATGAATAAAAAAATATATATTCATGCATGAAACTTGTGTACTTACTTTGTTTACATTACTTACAGCTGATGTCCGTGAAGCTTCGGAGATGTATGGCGTCAATCAGATTTTGGGTTCAGCGTTCATTGAGGCGAAAAAGGTTTCTGAATTCCTTCTCACTCAGTTCAAAGGCGTCTCCTCTTCTCCTGAAATTACGCTGTGTTCTCTCCGCAGTTAAATCCTCGTCGCCAAAATTCTCATGCGCGTACATTAACATCATGAAATCCGCCATGTTGTTTACTTGGTATCCATCGTAGTCAATCCTTCGTAATCATCCCGACCGATAGCTACCGAGTCAGATAATTACGAAGGGTTTTTACGAGTGAAATTTTTACGAGTGATTCAAACACACCAAAATTCCGAATCGCTCGTAATTGTACCACGTGACTCCTTGGTTACGTGCTCGGAATAATTACGAGCGATTCAAACACAACCCCCCAGGAGGCGTCGTCGGGCTCCTATCGCGGCGGCGCACAGTGGGCTGAAATCGAAAAAAGCTGGACAAAACCTCGAAAATGGTTTTTTTGAGTATGGAAGTTGAAACTTTGCACAGTTGTTGCCTGTTGGCTTTAGTGCTTTTTTTGACGCAAAATATTTTTCATAGGTTAATTTTTTCTATAAAATACATAGCCTCAAAGTTGAACAAATTTGGGGCAAATTGCCCGCTTTGAATTTTTTTCGAAATTCAGCATGTTTAAACTAATGCCACACCTTTAGTAGTAATTCAATAGCAACAAAAATTTATAAAATTGTTAAACGGTTTGTTAGCATTGATTACCATTAACTTTCACGACTTAGTTATTGTATTTGTGACCAATACAATACAAAATGGCGGACCCTGTTTTTCGTCGAATTTTTGTGTTTATGTAGGATTTTAAAAAAAGGATCACCGAGTTACCTCGAGATATTTACACCACATATACAACAAAATATATAGATTATGATAATCGGAAGGACAGCTGCGACCACCTGCGACGCCGAAATTAATATCGATTTTTCGAACGTGCGGCACCGCCCGGAGCTGGCTGCTGACCACGGGAATTGCCGTACTCGACGGATGTTGGATAGTGAATCATTTTAAGCAAATTTATAGTATAAAATCTATGATATATTATTACTACATTTATTTTCCTTTTGTTGTAACCTGATTTCTTTACTGTCTTGTAATATTTATCGTCGTTGCAGTACAAAATGGCGGACGCTAATTTCAGTAACATTTTTGCCCGTGTGTGGCTATATAATAAGAAGGACACCGAGTTGCTCTCATATATTTACATCGTAATTGCATCAAGCCTTTTAGAGTCTCCATCCACAGAAATAATCTGCGACAGTTCGTAACAAACAAAATAAAATCGATGTTTTTACCGTGCCGCGCAGTCCGCGGCTGCTCCCTGGGCGCATGGAATGTCGTGATGCAGCGTACATCATAAAGCGCTATGAATGCATAGTCTTTGCTGAGGATGTACTTAATGTTATTATTAACTGTATAGGCTTTTTTCTCAGTCCCTCCATTTTCATAAAAGGTTATCAATGAATATCTAAATAACTGTTGAACTTACCCTATGTTCATGTAATAGCATCACTCCGAGTCGGTTGAAGAACTGTCGGTTTCACTTCTGGGCTGCAGGATTTCTGGGTCATCGTCATTTAGTAACAGTAAATTCCTCACTTGCATCGGCATTCTTCGGGATTTCTTCGTATTTAGGCGTGCGGTGTTGGATATTACTGGATCTGAGGTCAGGAGGAGCCGGCGAAATAAGTCATCGTTGGTAGATATTCTTGAGTGCTTCCTGCTAAAGCTTTCTCGATATTTTCTTGTGTCTTTATTGCGTGCTTCAATTGCTTCTTCACATAATTACCCTAGAGGAAGAATCATCTCTCAAGCTATATCTGCTCCGTGTATTAGGACCTTATGAACGGTCGGAGGCATGTAAAACCATGGGTACAGAGTGACGAAGAGCACAGCGGTTTCCAAACAATAATCTTTGAATTTATCTTCTTTCATGGGTGTATCTATGGAAATATCCTTCAAAATCGTTGGAAATCTTTTGTTAATCTCTTCATCAATTTCTGCAAATTAAGCATAAGAGATTTAGCTAAAATTATAAGGCAGCTGTTGCCAGAAATGCCAATCGAGGTTGTAAAGTCAGACCTGCTTTTTCATCATAATATGAATTAAAATGTTTTTTCCTAATATTTCAGATGACAGAGTGGGATTTTCAAAGAAACGGCAAGCAGAATTGCCTTTGCTTTGCACTATCGCTTTCAGCAACTTAATATTTCTCCTCAAAAATCTTTCATAATTTCTACTGCAGGCTTCCCATTTCTTTTGGTAGCGAATCAAAAAATATCGTTTAAGAGAGTCACTAAGGCCCTTCGTAGCTTCAATATTACCTTGCGCGTGAAATTATTTTGTCAGATATTTCATTAAAAATTCATATCTCTCAACAAAGGATTTACATCCGGATTTGACAACCTTTTTATGAAGCAATAGACGAGTTACCTCGAGACCAGACATTGTTATAATTGCTCCAAAATTGTTGTTCAATTCAACTCTGGTTCTATTTCAGTCGAACGAGTTACAATTAACATAAATGAAAATTAAAGAAATGGTCGATTCTAGAGGCGTTCATGGTAAATAAAAAAGGGAAATTGCTTATAGCACGAGGCAAAATATAAAGAACTACAAATGAAAATCTCTTACCAGTTTGGATGATAGATACCTGGTGAATGAGTGATTGACTCCGCCAATGCAGTTCAAGCAGAAAACCGATGAGATTCCCCGGAGTTCTCAATATCCAAAGCACGTGTATCCGAGTGCATCCAAAATCACTACAGCACAACTAACCTCTTTCACTGTATATTCAAAACTAAATACATATACGCATTTCTTTCTGGAAACGGAATTTCCGAAAGAGATAAACGGGACCGCACACGAGCAACGAGGGGTCATAAAAAGACCCTTCTCGCGACTACCGTAGGGGGTGGACGAGAAAATACCAACCAGCTGCGGGCTGGTCGGCTGGTTGTAAAATCTATTTCGTCTAAGAGGTTAGAAGCAGGCTAATAGAGCCGTTTTACCCATCCAAGGGGTAAAATACAGGTGCGGAATTGTCAGAGTTTCAAGTCAGCTTGTTTGCATTCGGGAATTTGGTAAATAGTCACTAGTCAGTAAAAATGGACAGAGGAGCGAATTAATTTACCTAAAGTGACAACAAACCAACTTGAAATGAAAAATTAATAATTATTTTGGAATAAAACATATCCACAGCAAAGACTTCAGAGCGCTTTATGATGTACGCTGCATCACGACATTCCATGCGCCCAGGGAGCAGCCGCGGACTGCGCGGCACGGTAAAAACATCGATTTTATTTTGTTTGTTACGAACGGTCGCAGATTATTTCTGTGGGTGGAGACTCTAAAAGGCTTGATGCAATTACGATGTAAATATATGAGAGCAACTCGGTGTCCTTCTTATTATATAGCCACACACGGGCAAAAATGTTACTGAAATTAGCGTCCGCCATTTTGTACTGCATCGACGATAAATATTACAAGACAGTAAAGAAATCAGGTTACAACAAAAGGAAAATAAATGTAGTAATAATATATCATAGATTTTATACTATAAATTTGCTTAAAATGATTCACTATCCAACATCCGTCGAGTACGGCAATTCCCTTGGTCAGCAGCCAGCTCCGGGCGGTGCCGCACGTTCGAAAACTCGATCTTAATTTCGGGGTCGCAGGTGGTCGCAGCTGTCCTTCCGATTATCATAATCTATATATTTTGTTGTATATGTGGTGTAAATATCTCGAGGTAACTCGGTGATCCTTTTTTTAAAATCCTACATAAACACAAAAATTCGACGAAAAACAGGGTCCGCCATTTTGTATTGTATTGGTCACAAATACAATAACTAAGTCGTGAAAGTTAATGGTAATCAATGCTAACAAACCGTTTAACAATTTTATAAATTTTTGTTGCTATTGAATTACTACTAAAGGTGTGGCATTAGTTTAAACATGCTGAATTTCGAAAAAAATTCAAAGCGGGCAATTTGCCCCAAATTTGTTCAACTTTGAGGCTATGTATTTTATAGAAAAAATTAACCTATGAAAAATATTTTGCGTCAAAAAAAGCACTAAAGCCAACAGGCAACAACTGTGCAAAGTTTCAACTTTCATACTCAAAAAAACCATTTTCGAGGTTTTGTCCAGCTTTTTTCGATTTCAGCCCACTGTGCGGCGCCACCTTCCTTTCTTCTTCCTGTCCTCCCTCCTCCTGCGGTGCAGAGGTGATAAGCATATAGCTTGAGACTTCGGCCCAGGAGTGTAACTCCGCGAGCCCGCCCTAGGGATTCGTTTCCACTGTCATCTGTCTCCGGGTAGCTTTTGCAGTCTTTTACCTGATTCCTAAACCTATTTTTCAACAAAATATAGTCTAGTGGAAAATTTTCGCGTTTTAAATGCAGATCTTCTTCGCATGCAATTCTTGAATATTGTGTCACCAACCTTTAATTTGTGTTCTGAGCGGAAACGCGGGAGCCTTTCTCCAAATCCATTTCGAATTCCTCATTTCACGTCCGTCCCGCATTTTGATATTCCGGTTATTTTTCATCCGAATCTTCGCCGGCGACGGCGTTCGACTCTCCTGTAAAGATTTCTCCACTCCTTACCTGTTTTATTACTTCCGTGATATCTTATTAGACGTCTAATACTTTATCCTTGTAGCTTGCTGTAGGTATTTCAACATGTGAGCCACTATGGTATCTACCGGTGTATTCTATGAATTTACCATAACTATCCCTTTATTGCACTGCAGGTGTCCTTTCACACGCATTCTGGCACTTTATCTGAGCATTATCCCAATCCAAGAATAACCGTTTACAGTGCTAATATGCTGATCTTATATAAGGTACTAAAATACTAAAGCTTCCACTCCTAAAGTCTCCCTCTTCAGGCCTCTTCATTTCACTTATTCCTTGCAATTCGAGGTCCAATTCGCTCATTTCCATCTTACGATGTTCAAACTTACTGGAGGCATTAAGTGATCTTACGTTCCATGTTACTATCCTCATAACTTTATCACTGTTCACCGATGTACCCTCTCGGGTAGTCACGGCCTGCATATCGGAATGGTTTATTCTATAATCTGAATGGGGGACTTGTTTCCCTACGGAATTCTTTTCATGAGAGAATACGATCATGCCTGATTTCTTAACGTTGCATTAGGAGCGACTCCTTTGTGTAATAATTTGGTGGTTTCCCCATATCATCCATATCACAGTACTGCAGCCGTTAAAGTGATTGCTACCACGCCTACAGTGAAATGAGTGACGCTGTACTGACCTCACCTTCAGTCAAATGAAAAAGATTTGTTTCCCTCTCTGCCGGGTGGTGGCAGGCATAATTTTAGCTTTATTAATGAAGGCTTTGAAACCGTATATATTGAATGAGTGATTGGGCAAGTCAGAGCTCATTTATGCAATGATGCATAAGTTATATTTGCATTATAAATCCTTGTCATTAACATATTTTCCAATATTTATCTCGTTTATCCCTGATTTTGGAATCTGCCTTTGAGAGATTGTCATTTTTTAGTGATTTTTTTCATATTAAGCCAGCACTCTATGAATGTAGTTGGTATTTTTTTTATCCCTAATTTTGGTTGAATTCAAACCCAGCCCTCAGGTGTGACAATGAGTTCCCGCATACTCGAAACCAACTACTTTGATAGTTTTTCCTAAGGATGGCAGTTATTTTGAATGGCTGTTAATTTCGTTGATCCTAAAAGAGTGGATGGTCAGTGCATGGGTTTGCTTCGAGAGCATAAATTGCTTGTTCATTTGGTATTTTTCCCATGAATATGCTTTCATATAATTCACACTTTGCATGTGTCATGAATCTGCTTTTTCCCCAAAAATAAAGCAAACCCTATTTATTTATTTATTCAAAGTTGACAAAATATCTAGTAGGTAGCATATAAAATTGTGTTTACTAGGCATATCCTGGAAATTCTTCTTTGCTTAAATTTTTAATCTTATATAATGCAGGGATGGATTGGTAAATTTTTCTTGACTTATTCACAGTTTTCTTCTTTCAATCTTTTGAACTAAAGGTTTGAAAAGTTTGAATGTAATGTGTTATTTTTCTTAAGGGATATTTTGAAAGAGCAAACTAGTTGATATTCTATTTCAATATCTTTCCAGATTGAAAATAAGGGAAAACGTGTCTTCGGGAGAAATTAAAGTGAAATGAAGAAATTCAAGTGTTTGGCTATGAAGAAGAAACGAAACAAAATTAGCCTTATTGAGAGATTGACAGGCAGTTCACCGCTTAGCTTTTTTTGCCAATTCCAATTGCCAATAGGATTTACTTTTTGCGCATTGCTTTAGGATCAAGTTTACGCGTCTTCCACAGATGAATTACATTGACACACAAATAACACAAGGTATGAACCAAGGTATTAAGGTACACATGAAGTCCATAAAGTGACAAGGTATTTAAATAAACACTATGCAAAGAGTCTAAATTGACTCGAATGGTAAATAATGAGTACTCAACGGTGAATTGGTTGCAACATCCAACTAGCTGAGGTTATGATAACTGGTACCAAAGCACGTGTATAAAGAAATTCCCTATGTATGAAAAAAGCGGTAAATAAAACGTACCAAAATGAATATTAAAATGAAATGCAGTAGAAACCTAACAATGGTTTATTTAGACATTGAGCTCAATTGTAGGTAGGGGAGTGTGTGTGGGTTGTGGTTTATATTTCCTATGTTTCCATCTTTGCATTTTGGTTTTGTTTTGGGGAGGGTTGGGATGGAAGTGTTATTTATATTTTTGTATGTGTGTACTAATCCTACCTCTCCACGGAATCAAGTACTCGCTGGATTTTAATAAAAGATGACAGAAGAGGACCGCAACAAAAAAATAGCGAAAGTGTTATGTTTGATTTGGGCCGTAAAGGCCGAATATTTTGCGTAACGTAAGGCTAGACGTGCGTTAAGTTTAGTTTTATTGAAGCAAAGTTTCGTATGCACGCTAATCCATTGCAGCGTACAGAAGCGGGACCTTCACTTGGTTTAAGTGCAAAGGTACCCCCTGTATGTTGCGGTGGAGTGTATGCGAGGCTTTGGGGATTTTTAGTGCAAGGGTTTTTTATTTTTTCATGTGCCTACTAATCTTACCTCTCGATAGAATCAAGTCATCGCTGGATTTGAAGAAAAGAAGACAGAAGAGGACCGCAACAAGAAGATAGCGGAAGTGTTAGCTTTGATTTGGGCCGTAGAGGCCAAATAGTTTGCGTAACCTAAAGCTAGGCAATCGCGTTGGGATTTTTAGTGCAAAGGTGTTTGATTTTTGTATGTTCCTAATCCTACCCTCTCCACAGTCATAAGTCATCCCCGGATTTGATAAGAAGTTGGAAAAGATAGAGCATGCTTCTCCGCCTGCTGAAGAATATAAATAGTTGGCGCCATCATCTGATGGTAAGATTATATTTATTTTTCATTCATTTTAAAATGCGAATATCACTTTCGAATTTAAAACTTAACTAATTTGGTAAAAAAGAAGGAAAATACAATGATTTTGAGATTTTTTTTTCTTTTTTGTCAAAACATTTATATCACATATTCTCTACTGAATTTTAGCGCGTTAGGCAATATTTGAAAATGAAAGAACATTTTCCCCTACTATCGAGATAGTGATTCAGTTATTAAATAATTTATTCCTGTAAAATATTTTTGCGATTTCTTCAGCATTCGAGACTGATCAATGTAATGTTGTAATGAAAAAATAATAACAATTATTTATCTACCACATATATTCAATTGTTAAATGCTATTTGCTCCTCCTTCATATTATGGAAATTGCGTTGGCTGTTGGAAAATTGGCATTGCCTTTTATAATATTCACTTTTTTCTTCACAGCAACTAATCATCACCTTGGAGTAAAGGAAAAGTTGAACAAAGGACATTACTGGTCTGGTTCGTGAAGACATTGTGGACAAAGTGGAAGCAATTACCTCAAGGTAGGGGTGAATTTATTAATTTCCCTTTCCTACTGAATTCCTACTGAATAGGTTTTTGCTCTTAACATGATATTTATATGCATTGCTCTGGTGAATCTTAATGATGAGCAAACCATTTTTTTGCAGAATAGGTTTACTTTTATCCCTTTATCGCGTTTTACCTTTATAATTTGAAACCAAGCTTTACTAATAATACAAATATCTAGACAGTAACAGTGCAATATGCTTATTTAGCAAAACATTTGTTTGTATTTCTGAAAATGGAAAATGAAGGAAGTTTTTTATCTTAGTTTTCTAATCAAATTTAAATTCAAGCTCTCCAATCATCATCAATAGTCAGCAATCCTTAGAATGGGTTGCTGCAACTCTCCTTTCTATTCTCTTTATGCTAACCTTTTCATCATCACTTTTTCTCACATCATTTTTTTCTCTTCCACATTCTTCTTTATCTTCTCAATATTTTCTATTTAAACATCATTAAGGTTGTGATAAATTGTACCCTTGCTTCTATGTTTGACTTTCCCGACCTAAGAAAATCTTTCTGTTGTTACAATACTCTTCTGTAATACCTGTGATATTAATCTAATAATTTCCATCTAGCTTCTTCAATCGATGGTTCTTCCGAAAAAAAAATTAATTTCACTCTTCCAGTTTTTGTGTACTGACTTCATTCTTCCTCTTCCCTAGGAACATTGATATTGCAATTCATTGAATTTATTCAATCCTTCGTTGATATATTACGATATTGTTTGTTCTTTTTTCTTCAGTTTCTTTTCAAAAGCATATTGTAAGACATTTATAATGAAGTTCCGTTATTAATGAAATCAGTGTAACTAAATATGCAGCCATCAGTTGTGCTAGAACTTGACATGCAGTGCATATTCACATAAAATTAAGAATCAATTTATTCAGTTACCTTAAACTAACTTATGCCCTATAAATTACTAAGTGACTTGATTTATATTCTTTCATTCCTGAATAGTCCTACATCCCGCAAGGTTTTTTTGTAAATAAATTTATCATCCTTGAAAGCAAACAGCAGTGCGATATTTAATTTCATTTTGAGCATTATTGATGCTTTTTTTGCAATAGATGACACTGCTGATAACGGCATTTTCCTGGACAAGAGGTGAATCGAACTGTTTCCTAAGATTGAAGAAATGAAGCAGAATGCCTGGAGTCGTGTTATGCTCATCTGTGCACTATTTGTGTGTGCTTTTTATTGCTCTGTGGTTTATTCTAATTTATTTATTGTATATGTAATGTGTTGTTTTTTAAAGAAATTTTGTAGGGTATTGGCAGGGGAGTAGGAATCGATCTACTAGGACATTAGGTGGCACTAACTTAGTTCTTAGGTCGTCAAAATGCGTAGAGTATTTACAAGGACTTTAAATAATACCTAATTTGATAATAGGTCGTCAACAAACGTACCTTAGCTAAGGGCATTATATTTAATTCGGATTATTCGGCGGCCGCTACGATAGATAATTCGTATGGGTTGAATCGTAGTGGTGCGAATGCTTTCTTTTGCTCGATGAGTGAGTGCCTGTGTGACTTCGTGTGCTTGAAGTAGTAGTAGTACTACTAACACTAAATGTCTCTTCCTTTACTAATAATCCCTTCCCACCCTCCCTCCCCCTCAAATCCATACTGCTCCCTCTACGTGGGGAGGGGGAGTAACAGAGGAAAGAGTATGCAATTGAATTGGTAATTTGGTGTAAATATTTCTATTTGTTAAATCATGGTAACATGCGACTTTCCTCTGGCGAAAGCAGTGTGGTATCCTTAAGTAACTTAGATCGAACAATATTGATGTTATTTTTATTTGGAAAATTTATGGTGACGGAATTTTATACAATCTATTGTTCGAGAGATTTTTTCATGTGATATCCTGAAAGTGATTTGTATACAATTCGTTGTTTTACTGCTGAGATAATAAAAAGGAGAAATGACGCCTCGAATTATCAATTCTTATACCATTCATTATTTAAATACGGAGATGATAAAAATGCGGAATGATGCCTGTAATTTAAAATCCGAATACAATTCGTAGTTTTAATGCTGAGATAGTAAAAATACGAAAGGATGCGTAGAATTAAAAATTCTTATTCAATTCCTTGTTTTACTGATGAGATAATTAAAATAAGAAATGACGCCTAGAATTATCAATTCTTATACAATTCATTGTTACAATGCTGGGACAACTAAAAAGTAGAAATGATGGGTAAAATTAAAAATTCCAATACAATTTGTAGTTTTAATGCTGAGATTATAAAAATGCGAAATGATGCGTAAAACTACAAATTCTAATACATTTCGTAGTCTTACTGTTGAGATACTAAGAATGCGAAATGATGCGTAGAATTAAAAATTCTAATACCATTCGTATTTTTGCTGCTGGGATGGCAAAAATGCAAATTGACGCCTAGACTTTAAAATTTGTACACAACTCGTAGCTTTAATGCTGATATGATAAAAATTCGAAATGACGGCTAGAATTTAAAATTCCTATACAATTTGTAGTTTTAATGCTGAGATGATAAAAAGAGAAATACGGCCTTGAATTTAAAACTCTTACACCGTTCGTTGGTTTTACTGCTGAAATATTACAAAATTATTCTTATACAATTCGTTGTTTTACTGCAGAAATATTAAAAACTTGAAAGGAGGATCTAAAATATGAGAAATAAGGCGAAGAATTATAGATTCTTTTCCAATCCATTGCTAATTGCTAAGATAACAAAAATGCGATATAATGCGTGGATTTATAAAATCTAATAGACTTCGACGTTTTACTGCTGAGATGGTGAAAATACAAAATGATGCTAAAAAATTTAAAATTCTAGTAAAATTCATTGTTTAACTGCTGAAATAACTATAATGCTAAATTATGTATTGCATTTCAAATTATAAAATCGCAATTAGAAAAAGATTTTCCATTTCAAGTCACATTTTTAATTTTTTAACCCTTCACAGTAAAATCGAAAATAAAATAAGGTTTTCATATTTCAAGGAACATTTTTAATTTTTTATTTCTCCGCAGTAAAATCGCGATTTCAACAAAGATTTTCCAATAAATGTCATATTTTTATTTTTTTTACTTTTCGCAGTAAAATCGACAATAAAACAAGGAATTTATATTACAAGTAAAATTTTTAATTTTTTAATTTCATGCAGAAAAATTGCGATATTAACAAGGATTATCCATTTCAAGTCACATTTTTAACTTATTACCTCTTCGAAGTAAAATCGACAATAAAACAAGGATTTTCCATTTGTTTTTAAACAATGATTTTACATTTTTTATTTTTTATTTCTTCGCAGCATAATCGCGATTGTAACAAGAATTTTCTATTTCAAGGGATATTTATAATTTTTTAACTCTTCGCAGAAAAATCGACAATACAACAAGGAATTTATATTTGAGGTCACATTTTTTATTTTTTATTTAACCGCTGTAAAATCGCGATTATAACAATGATTTTCCATTTCAAGTCATTATTAATTTTTTAACTCATCTCAGTAAAATCGACAATAAAACAATGTTTTTATATATCAGGTAAGATTTTTAATATTTTATTTCTCCGCAGTAAAATCGCGATTTCAACAAGGATTTTCCATTTAAAGTCATATTTTTAATTTTATAACTCTTCGCAATAAAATCAACAATAAAACAAATGATTTTATATTACAAGTAACATTTTTAATTTTTTATCTCTCCTCAGTAAAAATCGCGATTATAACAAGGATTTTCCATTTTAAGTCACTTTTTTAATTTTTTAACATTTCACAGTAAATTGACAATGAAACAACGATTTTTTTTTCACGAAACATTATTAATTTTTTTATCTCTTCGCAGTTAAATCGCGATTATAACAGGCATTATATATTTCAAGTTACTTTTTATATTTTTCAACTCCAAGCAGTAAAATCGCAATCAGTACAAGAATTTTCAAATTCAAGTCACATTTTTAATTATTTTATCTTTTCGCAGTAAAATCATATATTTTCAATCGCAGTATAATCATATATTAAACTCATTTTTTAAAATATTTTAACTCTTCGCGGTGAAATCGACAATAAAACAATGATTATTATTTCAAGTATTATTTTTAATTTTTTAACTCTTAGCAGTAAAATCGGCAGGAAAAATGGATTTTATATTTGAGTAACATTTTTAACTTTTTATATCTCCGCAGTAAAATCGCAATTATAACAAAAAAATTTTCAATTCAAATCACAATTAAAATTTTTTTACTTTTCGTAGTAAAATTGCGATTATAACAAGGATTTTCCTTTTCAAGTCACATTTTTAATTTTTTTACTCTTCGCAGTAAAATGTACAATAAAACTAATGATTTTATATTTCAATTAACATTTTTAACTTTTAATCACTCCTCAGTAAAATCGCGATTATAACAAGGATTTTCCATTTCAAGTCATATTTTTATTTTTTAAACTAATCGCAGTAAAATTGACAATAATACAACGACTTTTTTTATTTCAAGTCACATTTTAAATTGTTTGATTCTTCGCAGTAAAACGGCAATTTTAACAAGTATTTTCTATTTTAAGTCATATTTATAATTTTTTAACTCTTCGCAGAAAAATCGATAATACAACAAGGAATTTATATTTGAAGTCACATTTTTAATTTTTTATCTCAACGCAGTAAACTTGCGATAATAACAAGGATTTTCAATTCCAAGTCAAATATTTAATCTTTTAACTCTTCGCAGTTAAATCGACAATATAACAGAGATATATTAAAGTTAAATATTTTATTAAGATTAGTTAAATATATTATTAAGATTAAAGTTAAATATTTAATTTCTTATCTCCCAGCAATAAAATCGCGATAATAACAATGATTTTCCATTTCAAGTTACATTTTTAATTTTTTTACTCTTCAAAGTAAAATCTACTATAAATCAAATGATTTTATATTTCAAGCAACATTTTTAATTTTTTATCTCTCCTCAGTAAAATAGCATTTAATACAAGGGTTTTCCATTTCAATTCACATTTTTTATTTTTTTCTCTCCGCAGTGAAATTGGCAATTAAACAACGATTTTTTAATTTTTGTCAATTTTTTAATTTTTTAATTCTTCGCAGTAAAATCGCGATTATAACAAGGATTATATATTTCCAGTAACTTTTTAATTTTTTAATTCCATGCAGTAAAATTGCGCTTTTAACAAGGATTATCTATTTCAAGTCACTTTTTTAATTTTTTACCTCCTCGAAGTAAAATCGACAATAAAACAACGATTTTATATTTCAAGTAACTTTTTTAATTTTTTTTTCTCCGAAGGTAAATCGAAATTTTAACAAAGGTTTTCCATTCAAATCACATTTTTAATTTTTTAACTCTTCGCAGTATAATTGCGATTTTAATAAGGATTTTACATTTCAAGTAAAATTTTTAATTTTTTATCTCTCCGCAGCATAATCGAGATTATAACAAGGATTTCCATTTTTCAAGTCATAATTTAATACTTTAACTCTTCCGTGTGAAATCAACAATAAAACAAGTATTTTATATTTCAAGTCACATTTTTAATTTTTTATTTCTCCGAAGTAATATCGTAAGAATAATAGGGATTATCCATTTCAAGTGACACTTTTAATATTTTAACTCTTCGTGGTAATATCGCGATTTTAACAGGGATTTTGCATTTCAAGTTATTTTTAATTTTTTTACTCTTCAATGTAAAATCTACTATAAAACAAATGATTTTATATTTCAAGTAACATTTTTTATTTTTTATTTCTCCACAGATAAATCGAAAATTAAAAACAAAATTTTTCCTTTCAGGTCACATTTTTAATATTTTTTAACTCTTCGCAGTATAATTACGATTATAAGAAGGATTTCCATTTTTCAAGTCAAAATACTATACTTTTACTCTTCCCAGTAAAATCGACAATAAAAAATGCATTTCATATTTCAAGTAACATTTTTAATTTTCTAACTCTTCACAGTAAAATTACATTTTTAACAAGGATTTTTCATTTAAGTGACATTTCTAATTTTTTAACTCTCCGCAGTAAAATCAACAATAAAATTTTGATTTTCCATTTCAAGTCACATTTTGAATTTCTTAACTCTTCACAGTAAAATCGACAATAAAACAAGGATTTTATGTTTCAAGTAACATTTTTAATTTTCTATTTCTCCGCAGTAATATCGCGAGAATAATAGGGATTATCCATTTCAAGTGAAAGTTTTAACTCTTCGCAATAAAATCAACAATAAAACAAATCATTTTATATTCAAAGTATTTATTTTTATTTTTCATCTCTTTTCAGTAAAAATCGCGATTATAACAAGGATTTTCCATTTCAAGTCACATTATAAATTTCTTAACACTGCGCAGTTAAATTGAAAATGAATCAACGATTTTTTTTAAGTCATATTTTTAATGTTTTATCTCTTCGCAGTAAAATCGATCGATTATAACAGGCATTATATATTTCTTTTTTTTCAACTCCAAGCAGTAAAATCGCAATCAGTACAAGAATTTTCAAATTCAAGTCACATTTTTAATTTTTTACCTCTTCGCGGTGAAATCGACAATAAAGCAAGGATTTTATATTTCAAGTAATATTTTTAATTTTTAAACTCTTAGCAGTAAAATCGGCATGAAACATGGATTGAGTAAAATTTTTAACTTTTATTCTCTCCGCAGTTAAATCGTGATTTCAACAAGGATTTTCCATTTAAATACATATTTCTAATTTTTTAACTTTTCTTTAACTTAAGGGTTTTAAAAATCAAGTCAAATAATCTTTTTTTATCTTTTAACTCCTCGCTGTTAAATCGATAATATTTAAAAGTATGTAAAGTATTTAGTAAGTAAGTATGTGAGTAAAATATTTAATTTCTTATCTCTTCGCAATAAAATCGCGATTATAACAGGGATTTTCCATTTCAAGTTACATTTTATATTTTTTTACTCTTCGAAGTAAAATCTACTATAAAACAAATGATTTCATATTTCAATCAACATTTTTATTTTTTTATCTCTCCTCATTAAAATAGCTATTATAATAAGGATTTTTCATTTCGAGTAACATTTTTAATTTTTTAAATCTTAGCATTAAAATCACAACATTAAGGATTTCCCATTTTATGTCACATTTTTAATTTTTCATCTCTACGCAGCAAAGCGCGATTAGAATAAAGAGTTTAAAGAGAATAAACATTTCGAGTCATATTTTTAGATTTTAACGTCTTCGCAGAAAAATCGTCAATAAAACATATTTTAAGGCATATTTTTAATTCTTTATATCTCCGCAGTGAATTCGTGATTATAACACGGATTTTCCATTTCTAGTCTAATTTATAATGTTTTAATTAATTATTTAATAAAATTAATGTATTAATCATTTAAAAAATGTGTCCTGATATGGAAAATCCACCTTTTTTCGCGATTTTACTGCGGAGAGAGAAAAAATTAAAAATGTGTCCTGATATGGAAAATCCATCTTTTTGTCGTGATTTTACTGCTGAGAGAGAAAAAATCAAAAATGTGTCCTGATATGGAAAATCCATCTTTTTGTCGTGATATTACTGGGGAGAGAGAAAAAATTAAAAATGTGTCCTGATATGGAAAATCCATCTTTTTGTCGTGATTTTACTGCGGAGAGAGAAAAAATTAAAAATGTGTCCTGATATGGAAAATCCATCTTTTTGTCGTGATTTTACTGCGGAGAGAGAAAAAATTAAAATGTGTCCTGATATGGAAAATCCATCTTTTTGTCGTGATTTTACTGCTGAGAGAGAAAAAATTAAAAATGTGTCCTGATATGGAAAATCCATCTTTTTGTCGTGATTTTACTGCGGAGAGAGAAAAAATTAAAAATGTGTCCTGATATGGAAAATCCATCTTTTTGTCGTGATTTTACTGCGGAGAGAGAAAAAATTAAAAATGTGTCCTGATATGGAAAATCCATGTTTTTGTCGTGATTTTACTGCGGAGAGAGAAAAAATTAAAAATGTGTCCTGATATGGAAAATCCATCTTTTTGTCGTGATTTTACTGCAAAGAGAAAAAAAAAATAAAATAAGTGTCCTGATATGGAAAATCCATCTTTTTGTCGTGATTTTACTGCGGAGAGAGAAAAAATTAAAATGTGTCCTGATATGGAAAATCCATCTTTTTGTCGTGATTTTACTGCTGAGAGAGAAAAAATTAAAAATGTGTCCTGATATGGAAAATCCATCTTTTTGTCGTGATTTTACTGCGGAGAGAGAAAAAATTAAAAATGTGTCCTGATATGGAAAATCCATCTTTTTGTGGTGATTTTACTGCGGAGAGAGAAAAAATTAAAAATGTGTCCTGATATGGAAAATCCATCTTTTTGTCGTGATTTTACTGCGGAGAGAGAAAAAATTAAAAATGTGTCCTGATATGGAAAATCCATCTTTTTGTCGTGATTTTAATGCGAAGAGAAAAAAAAAATAAAAAAAGTGTCCTGATATGGAAAATCCATCTTTTTGTCGTGATTTTACTGCTGAGAGAGAAAAAATTAAAAATGTGTCCTGATATGGAAAATCCATCTTATAGTCGCGATTTTACTGCTGAGAGAGAAAAAATAAAAAATGTGTCCTGATATGGAAAATCCATCTTTTTGTCGTGATTTTACTGCTGAGAAAGAAAAAATTAAAAATGTGTCCTGATATGGAAAATCCATCTTTTTTCGCGATTTTACTGCTGAGAGAGAAAAAATTAAAAATGTGTCCTGATATGGAAAATCCATCTTTTTGTCGTGATTTTACTGCGAAGAGAAAAAAAAATAAAAAATGTGTCCTGATATGGAAAATCCATCTTTTTGTCGTGATTTTAATGCTGAGAGAAAAAAATTAAAAATGTGCCCTGATATGGAAAATCCATCTTTTTGTTGTGATTTTACTGCGGAGAGAGAAAAAATTAAAAATGTGTCCTGATATGGAAAATCCATCTTTTTGTCGTGATTTTAATGCTGAGAGAAAAAAAATTAAAAATGTGTCCTGATATGGAAAATCCATCTTTTTGTCGTGATTATACTGCGGAGAGAGAAAAAATTAAAAATGTGTCCTGATATGGAAAATCCATCTTTTTATCGTGATTTTACTGCTGAGAGAGAAAAATTAAAAATTTGTCCTGATATGGAAAATCCATCTTTTTGTCGTGATTTTACTGGGGAGAGAGAAAAAATTAAAAATGTGTCCTGATATGGAAAATCCATCTTTTTGTGGTGATTTTACTGCGGAGAGAGAAAAAATTAAAAATGTGTCCTGATATGGAAAATCCATTTTTTTGTCGTGATTTTACTGCTGAGAGAGAAAAAATTAAAAATGTGTCCTGATATGGAAAATCCATCTTTTTGTCGTGATTTTACTGCTGAGAGAGAAAAAATTAAAAATGTGTCCTGATATGGAAAATCCATCTTTTTGTCGTGATTTTACTGCTGAGAGAGAAAAAATTAAAAATGTGTCCTGATATGGAAAATCCATCTCTTTGTCGTGATTTTACTGCGGAGAGAGAAAAAATTAAAAATGTGTCCTGATATGGAAAATCCATCTTTTTGTCGTGATTTTACTGTTGAGAGAGAAAAAATTAAAAATGTGTCCTGATATGGAAAATCCATCTTTTTGTCGTGATTTTACTGCGGAGAGAGAAAAAATTAAAAATGTGTCCTGATATGGAAAATCCATCTTTTTGTCGTGATTTTACTGCTGAGAGAGAAAAAATTAAAATGTGTCCTGATATGGAAAATCCATCTTTTTGTCGTGATTTTACTGGGGAGAGAGAAAAAATTAAAAATGTGTCCTGATATGGAAAATCCATCTTTTTGTCGTGATTTTACTGCGGAGAGAGAAAAAATTAAAAATGTGTCCTGATATGGAAAATCCATCTTTTTGTCGTGATTTTACTGCGGAGAGAGAAAAAATTAAAATGTGTCCTGATATGGAAAATCCATCTTTTTGTCGTGATTTTACTGCTGAGAGAGAAAAAATTAAAAATGTGTCCTGATATGGAAAATCCATCTTTTTGTCGTGATTTTACTGCGGAGAGAGAAAAAATTAAAAATGTGTCCTGATATGGAAAATCCATCTTTTTGTGGTGATTTTACTGCGGAGAGAGAAAAAATTAAAAATGTGTCCTGATATGGAAAATCCATCTTTTTGTCGTGATTTTACTGCGGAGAGAGAAAAAATTAAAAATGTGTCCTGATATGGAAAATCCATCTTTTTGTCGTGATTTTACTGCAAAGAGAAAAAAAAAATAAAATAAGTGTCCTGATATGGAAAATCCATCTTTTTGTCGTGATTTTACTGGGGAGAGAGAAAAAATTAAAAATGTGTCCTGATATGGAAAATCCATCTTATAGTCGCGATTTTACTGCTGAGAGAGAAAAAATAAAAAATGTGTCCTGATATGGAAAACCCATCTTTTTGTCGTGATTTTACTGCTGAGAAAGAAAAAATTAAAAATGTGTCCTGATATGGAAAATCCATCTTTTTTCGCGATTTTACTGCTGAGAGAGAAAAAATTAAAAATGTGTCCTGATATGGAAAATCCATCTTTTTGTCGTGATTTTACTGCGAAGAGAAAAAAAAATAAAAAATGTGTCCTGATATGGAAAATCCATCTTTTTGTCGTGATTTTAATGCTGAGAGAAAAAAAATTAAAAATGTGCCCTGATATGGAAAATCCATCTTTTTGTTGTGATTTTACTGCGGAGAGAGAAAAAATTAAAAATGTGTCCTGATATGGAAAATCCATCTTTTTGTCGTGATTTTAATGCTGAGAGAAAAAAAATTAAAAATGTGTCCTGATATGGAAAATCCATCTTTTTGTCGTGATTTTACTGCGGAGAGAGAAAAAATTAAAAATGTGTCCTGATATGGAAAATCCATCTTTTTATCGTGATTTTACTGCTGAGAGAGAAAAAATTAAAAATTTGTCCTGATATGGAAAATCCATCTTTTTGTCGTGATTTTACTGGGGAGAGAGAAAAAATTAAAAATGTGTCCTGATATGAAAAATCCATCTTTTTTTGGTGATTTTACTGCGGAGAGAGAAAAAATTAAAAATGTGTCCTGATATGGAAAATCCATCTTTTTGTCGTGATTTTACTGCTGAGAGAGAAAAAATTAAAAATGTGTCCTGATATGGAAAATCCATCTTTTTGTCGTGATTTTACTGCTGAGAGAGAAAAAATTAAAAATGTGTCCTGATATGGAAAATCCATCTTTTTGTCGTGATTTTACTGGGGAGAGAGAAAAAATTAAAAATGTGTCCTGATATGGAAAATCCATCTTTTTGTCGTGATATTACTGCTGAGAGAGAAAAAATTAAAAATGTGTCCTGATATGGAAAATCCATCTTTTTGTGGTGATTTTACTGCATAGAGAGAAAAAATTAAAAATGTGTCCTGATATGGAAAATCCATCTTTTTGTCGTGATTTTACTGCTGAGAGAGAAAAAATTAAAAATTTGTCCTGATATGGAAAATCCATCTTTTTGTCGTGATTTTACTGGGGAGAGAAAAAAAATTAAAAATGTGTCCTGATATGGAAAATCCATCTTTTTGTGGTGATTTTACTGAGGAG